>NC_142369.1:10502500-10765000 GCF_059441005.1 Hippichthys cyanospilos | reverse complement strand
ATTTCACTTCAAGATGGCTGGCTCCCCATTGCTTTTTAACCCTTGTGCATTATATTGACCATTTTGGGTCATTTTCATTCTCATCATGCTCGCAATATTTTAGCCAAGATTTGGCACTTTCCTGGTAGTGTCTTAATTGAGTGGTTGTGACTTTGCCTTTTTGTGACTTTGAATTTTCAAAAAACTGTCTTGGGACCTGAATGACCAAAATGTCCCTAAAATGGTTGCATCAAACCAAAATGGCAGATTGTGTCTTTTCCAGATTGATTTGTTGAGGCGTTTTTTTTTGCCTGCATACTCATGATTAACATGCCTTCTCAATTAATGTTGCTATGAAAATTTGGCGTCTGGGTCTGAATTTTGAAATGTTCACCTATGAAGATTAATTTTCATTCAAGTCCAGTGGTGGGCCATGAGTTTCAGACTTGCAGTGATGTCCGATGAATAAATATCCTTTCTTATAAGAAAAACATAATTATATTTAACATTAATTGAAAATGAATGAAATAAAATTACAAAAACAAATGAAAAAAAACAAAAACCTTTAATAATTGGATTGTCCCAGCCAAACAGCCAAGCTGAGTTAACCTGCATGGCGCTGCCTCCCATGCTGAGTATCCAATCACAGAGCACGTTCAATGTGAGGCTTTCTAGCTGGCCTTACTGTCACCGCCTTGTGATCTGATTGGCTAATGCAGTGTTTCTCAACTATATTTTGCCAGGCCCCCCCTAGAAAAGAGAACCCCCCCACTGAATGTAAATAAGATTATTATTGATGAAAATTGTTTAAGTATACCTACACATGTATCCTTTTTAACATTAACAACAGAAAAATGCAATATAAATCAACTTTCAACAACTGTTAATAATTTTTATCGTGTTTATACGGGTTACAGCTTAGTCTAAAACGGAAAAAAAGAAGCAAGTGCACAAACTGCCTGAAACTAAAAGAAAATGATGAAAATTATTACTTTATTGCAAATACATTCCACATGACAAAAACAAAGCCTCCCCCCCCCCCCCCCCCCCCCCACCCCCCACCCCAGGGGGCCCACCCCACTATTTGAGAAGCACTGGGCTAATGCAACTGTCTATTAATTCTATGTGTCCATTCACTCACAGTGCACAGACGCCCGCAACTGTTGACTGTGAAGGGCAGATTTCATGCAGCCTGGCGACACAAGTTAACTGAATTCTAATTGGATAGAACCTCTAACCTAAAACCATAACACTGAAAGAAGCATAACCAAGTGGTTATGATAATTATGTCAGGTTATGTTAGGCTAGCAGAGAAGGTCTTGCTGTTAAAATTCCTACTTCAGACTTCAATGGCAGACTTTCTGTGTAGTTTTGGGCATTGGTCCTAGGGGCAATTCTGTGCATCTACTTAAGATAGAGGCATCTACCTAATGCCACGTCTTTCCATACAAGTGTGTTTGTCTTGTTCTCCCATCTTGCTGGTGGCTTCTCAACCTTCCTTTTCCCCCCGTCTGCTTACCTTGATAAATAAAACGGCTTGTTTGGTAATACACATCCTTGGGGGGGAAGATAAACATCCGGATTGTGTGTTGGGATTTCGCAATCTTCAGACAGCAGCCTAAAAGAGAGCCTCACACCCCCGAGGACACACTTTGACGCTCTCATCGTCTTCCTCGTGCTCGTATTTGAAGTCGGTTGTCTTACGTCGAGCACCTGAGTGTCCTTCAGTCGTTGAAAGTCATTCAGTCGGCTCCTTCAAGCTTTTCGGTCAGTCACATTGGATTGACCCATACGCATAACAAACATACAGTGCTGTGGAGAAAAAATGGTTTAAAAATAATGACAGAATGAAGTTTTTTTTTTACCTCCTGTTGTATGAATATGAACATATCACATGCACTCCAGAGAAAGCAAGGAGATTTGCGGTGTCTGATTTATTAAACTTTCATATCTTTTGAAAGGGAAGACATCATAGAAGACGTCTGTTACTAAAAGACGTAACTTAATTATTCATAAATATTAGTCCAAAAAACTAATCAACATAAAACTTTAACCCTGTTCTCAAAAATAAATATTTTTATAAACAAATATTTATCCACAGAAAATTATTAAACATAATACGTCCGTATTTGGGGTTACAATAGCTATAAAAAAAAGTAATTAACTTAATTATTAATAAATATTTAACCACAAAGTGTCAGACCTGTTCACAAAAATAAATAATTATGAATAAATATTTGTCCACAGAAAATTATTGAACATTAAGCATCCTATTTTGGGATTACAGTAGAGGTCTGTTCCCAAAAATAAATCATTCATTTAATTATCAATAAATATTTAACCATATAAACAGTCAACATAAAGTATCAGACCTGTTTGCAAAAACAAATAATTATATATAAATATTTGTACTCAGAAAAATATCCAACTTCGTGTCCTCTTTTGGGATCATAGTGGAAATTTGTTCACAAAATAAATAAATAAAATCATTAACTTGACAGGTAACGAGAGGTGGCACGTGACAAGTTGGGTCCAACCTTTTTAGTATAGGGGATTAACAGGTTTGTTAAATTAATGAAATGGAATAACCTACTGAACATTAAATTTGTTTTTTTGTTTTTTTTGGGGGTGGGGTGGGGGGGGGGGGGGGGGGGTTATGCCTCTCATGAGCATATTTGCTGATGTCCAGTCATCTCAATTTGCATACTGTAATTTCCTCGCACATAAAGATTGACAGCGACTCAAGATCTTGTTTGCAAAATATGTTAATGTAACAATAACTGTGTGCGCAGGTCAAGTTATTTTATTTACCTTTAACAACCACCGCACATTGTAAAGTTGGACCCTTGCGTTTGAATTGTTTTTTTCCCCCCTCGCAATGTATGGAACCTATTTATATTCTCTGATATAAGGTCACTTTAACAGCTGTTTGACATTTTTCAAAGGACACCCGCACCTTGGGGTCATACACCCATTCTCGCGCATATACACACTCGCGCACACACACACCCGCACACAGTCGCGAGCACAGGGAATGATTTTCAATCTGGGAAGGTAAATAGTCACCATGTTTAGACTGCTTGCAATCAGTGTGTGTCATCTGCGCAAATATCCGTTCACAGACACACACCTGTGCATACAGAAAAGTCATCGACAATACTCATAGACAATGGTATACAGTTAATTGTGTGTTTTTGTATACACACGGTAATCTATTAGAGGCTCGTGAAGACCTGTCAGAAAATGACAGTTGCGCCCAAAAGTATTTGGACAAGCCAGGGATTGTGTCAAATGAATGGTCACAGTAAATAAAGTGGTTGCGCATATTTGTCAGGTAGTTGTATGTATTTTTCAGAGTTTTTTTCCCCACGTTATACACCATAACCTTTGTCAATTTTTCCTTCTTTGTAGAGTGATTTATTTCTGAAAACATATTTTCCTCAATTTCATTCTCATAAAGTTTTCTTTACTTTAAGCTCTTCCCAAAACTACTACCGTATTTTCCGGACTATAAGGCACCCCGGTTTAAAGGATGCACCAGCAAAAATTGAGAGAGAAAAAACCCCCAAAACAAAACAAAACATCTTTTGCCACAGATAAGCCGCACTGGAGTATAAGCCGCAGGTATATGGCGGTATTATGAAACTTTTAACCTTAGATTATTTTTAATTGTCTACCAACTGCAACATCCTCTCTTTAACAGACTGAACATGCCTGCAAATTTAGTCCCAACATTATATTTAAAGAAAATGGATGGATGGATATTACTAACAGAATACTGCAGAGTTTAAATCGCAGTTCAAACTCGAAATCTATACTTTGATAGCGTTCTGTCTGCCGTTGTTTAATTGATAGATTATTTTAGTGAACATTGGACACACTGCAAATACTGTACAAATACACAATCATACATTTATAAATACAATCATATATACTGTATACATACCATATATCAAATTTGCACGTCACGAACTTTTATACAAGACCTTATTCAATTTAGACATTTTTTAAACATATTTTTAATATTTATAATATTTAATATTTATAATTGAAAACTCTTTTGGAGTCATTGATTAACATCTTTTCAGTTCGATTTCATAGTTGTTCCATAAACTGACTCCTTGAACCCACATTTGCTTGACCGGTGGGAAAAACCAGCAGATAAGCCGCATGAGACTATAAACCGCAGGGCTCAAATCATGAGGAAAAAGTCCAAAAAAATACGGTACTTAATTCTCTTAGTATCATTTATTTTCTAGTAAAAATACAATGTTACTTTTTTCACTAAATAAGACACTTTTTCCCATGTTTTTTTTCTTAAAAATCTTAAATTCTAATCTATGAAATGGTGATACAGTTTATTATAGTACACTACATAATGGAGAATACAAAGAAACTGTTTTTATTGAGCATAAATGCTATAGCAGGGGTCACTGTTTTCTTTTACTAACGATTATGCATATATGACATACACACTACATATTACGCTAGATTAACATACTTACTACAGCTGTTTCTTGATTATTGTGAGAAATCAATAACATGATCAGGGTCTACACATAAACTGGTTGCCCTTCGTATTACTCAGTACCAAAAAAGTAGCGCTCGGTTTGAAAAATGTCGGTCACCCAGGTGTGTGCTTTAAAGGGGCGTGTCTTAATGAGTGGACCGCGTGAGTTGCCAGACACTCTTTTGCGAGTATTCTCATTTTGTATTTCGGAGTTTTCCCCATAAAGTGTGTCAACAGAACCTCAATTTCTCACTGTTATGTATTTTCAAGTAAATATACCCAGGATTTGTTTTGGGCTTTCATATTATGATATCTTCCCTTAAAATATGTTAAAAAGCTATTATACTCTAAATGTGTATATGTCAACTTTTGCACCAAATTAAACTCCTCATACGGTTTCAAGTTTTTTACTTTTATTATTCACATCATAGCACATCAGTATTTATCACTGCAATTATCCCCCCAAAATAAAACTAACAAGTTTTTTATTGTACATTTCTAGCTCTATTCTTGTCATCTACTGCTTGATTTGCACTCCCTGCCCTCATCAAAACGGAAGCGCCGCGAAGCATAAATGTGCTTTTGAAGCAGGAAATAATAAATAAAAGCGTTAGTGAGGTTCCTGTATGCAAGCATGTAGATAAATTACTTTCCACCCCCCCACACTTTCCATACGTTGATAAGAGAAGGCGTGAGCAGGCGTCCAATTACATCAACTCACAAAACAGCTCATCATTTTTATTCTATACATATATATGTGTGTGTGTGTGCGGGCGCGTGTGTGTTTACATCGCTAACCTTGTTAGCCGCGTATGACGTTGATGTATGAGTCGCCGGCTGTAAAATAAAGGCCCAGGCTTAAATTAGGCGAACACTGGCGTTACACTAGGTGCTGCATCACCATCTGGCTTGATTAAGTCGTGAAAAGTGAGACGGTCGCTATCGTGTTAGCGTTACTGCGGCGCGCTGCATTACTAGCAATATACGGAATATTCTTCATAGCACACAAAGTGCTCGTTTTGCACTCTTATTTTTTCTTGCTTGAGGCCTTGAGGCTTGCGCTTCACAGTTCGTCTTCTCTTGCAGTTTCCACATCATACACGACTCAAAACTTGCCCGCTGAAAATTAATGAATATACAGAACCGATCCAAAGTTTGGGAACTCCCTGAAATTCAAAGGCTCACAAACACTTCAGGAAATTCATGTTAATAACTCTTGGAAATGTACAGCTGTGAACTGAGTCATTCCATCACCCAGAAAATATCCAGATGTGCAAAAATGTTTTCTGGGCTAAAGATGCCTACTTTAAAGAATCTGAATACATTTTTTTTTTAAATTTCTTATTCTTACAGTGTATAGCAGAAAACTTCTTGCCTGGAAGTAAAGAAAACATGTTTGAAAAGTAATCATAATATTAAATAATTGAAAAAAAAATGTGAAAGAAACGATCAACCGAAGTTCTTCCCATCTATGAGTATGCGCAAACATATTTATTTTAGTTGCAATATAATGAATAAATATTCACAATCATTTCTTAAACTTGTCAATATAATGTTGCTACATTTGCCTCAGGGTGTTTTGTTTGTAATAAATAAAATGTAAATGTCTGTCTAAGGCAGTGTTTCTCAACTATATTTTGCCAGGCCCCCCCTAGAAAAGAGAAAACTTTTTGCGCCCCCCCAGTCGATGCACTGACTATAAATAAGATTATTATTGATGAAAATTGTTTAAGTATACCTACACATGTATCCTTTTTAACATTGACAACAGAAAAACAACTTTCAACAACTGTTAATTATTTTTATCGGGTTTATACGGGTTACAGCTTAGTCTAAAATGGAAAAAAAGAAGCACCAAAGTGCCTGAAACTAAAAGAAAATGATGAGAATTATTACTTTACTGCAATTACAGTCCACATGACAAAAACAAAGCCTTTTTCCTGGGATCATCCACGCCCCCCCTGGCATAACCTCGCGCCCCCCCAGGGGGGCCCGCCCCACTATTTGAGAAGCATTGGGCTAAGGGGACTTTTTCACATCAGCTTTTTTTTTTTGTATTTTCATTCCCGGTTCTGATATAAGTAATTATTGATTTTCTTTTCCAGAGAACAAACACTCATTAATTTGCCCGCTATTTTCTTGAACGTTCGATTCTTTAAACGCTGTTCCAGACAGATTATTGTGAAAAGCAGTCAATCACACAAGTACTTTAATAGCAAACTAGCCTAGCAATTAGCATAACGTCTTTGTCTTTCCTCGGACAGACGGCTAGACGGTCGCAACAGTTTCCAGGCATCTGGCATAATCTTTGTATTTTCTAAAGGTTGATTTGAATAAATGCACTACCGCGTCCTGTAATTTGGGGCATTCGTTTACCACCAAAGACAAACAAACTTTTCAAATTCACCAACATATTTTCCCTCCTAAATTTTGCTTGAATTGCAAATTGCGCAACCTCAGGGGCAGTGCTTGCCTTTATTTCTTTTTAATTTTGCAAGTAAATAATATGTAAACAAGTTCCCTTGCATGGGGAAGCCAATTAAAGAGAAAAAATAAACAAGCCAGGCACTCGCAGAAGCGGAAGTAACGACAAGAAGGACGCCACTTGTCGTAATTACCTGCGGACTTTTTCTTTTCATGCTGATAATGAGCAAAAACACTCAAGCACACTCACTCCAGATAAAAAGCCGCACACATGTGCACGCGCATACGAATGAAAAGCCCAGAGGTCCGGGTTTTAATTGAACTTTCAAGTCCATCTGGCTGTTTTTTTTTTTTTTTTCCGGACTCATTCAGTCGGTGGAAAGCTTGGGGTAGCAAAGGTGGAAATTGAAAGTTATGAACACACGAGTTTGGGAGTGAGGCTTGAAGAAAACGCGCAGGAGAAAGCGTCAGCGCGCATGGGACAAAACAGCGTTTGTGCTAATGCTAAATGCTAACGGTTGAAAATCAAAAAAAGTTTAAGAATAAAGTCAGAAGCTACTGTTGTTTTCATCTTTGTCAGATGGCTAAGACTTATGACAGGTGGCTGAGACACATTCTTGAAACATGTCAGGTAAAACCTCTTAGGAATTTTAAGATTTTAAAGATTTTAATTTTGGATTTGATCATTTTTAAGTCTCTCACTGTGTAATAGAGAGGAAAACTACAGCTGAATCTAAATCATGGACAACATTAATATTTTTCATGTCAAGTCACATGTGAGGGTAAAAAAAAAATCAGATTCTGTCAATGTAGACGGATAGTTTTTCAAGATAGAAAACATATGTCTTAAAAAAATACCCCGATTATGATTTTCTTTGTTTGTTTTTTTGCTAGTTTCAGCCTAAAAAACAAAAGGAAAAAAAGTGTAGTAGGGTAGGCTGTATTGTAGTTTTTTTTCAGTCATTTTTGTTTGTTTATTTGTTTTTTGTTAAAATGAAGTAGACAACATGTTTTGAAAAGTAGAAAAATTACAGAATATTTTAATTGTCATTGTATAGCCGGTCTACAACAAAATTGTAGCAGTGCTTTGCTTTGTTGCATATTAAATAATTTGAACAATAAATACTATAGAATAAATATTATAGAAAAACGTAGAGATAGTTCAACAGAATGCAATTCTTATTTCCAGTGCGTTCTTGTTTTGTTGCTATTCAGAGCGTTAATATCTCTGGTGGAATTTGTTTGTCCGGCTTTTTTGAGCCCTTTCGCAACGGCCATCGTCGTGCAAGGAGGTGAAGTATAAATTCCGATGAATTTTTTTCCAAGGAATAAAATAAGACATTTTTAGCATAAAATGCCATATTTAGCCCCTCCGTCATGATAAACACCCCTAAGATAAGCCAAGGAAATCCACTCGCCACCCAAGTTGCTTAGTCAGGTCTGTGAATGCCACACGGCTTTAAGACCGCGCCAAAGTTTTTTGGTCCCACTGTTATTCCCTCAGCCTTGATTTGCACTTGCACTGTATCAGTATGCCGGCTGGCTCACGGTGGCCACGCTCTCTCTCTCTCTCGCTCTCTTAGTCAAAGTCCTGCTCGCTCGCCCCTCTCCGCCATAAAGAAGATTCATGAGCACGAGCTTCAGCGCGGCGTCTGAAATATGAACGACGGCGAGGAGACTCTGGAGCCAATTAAAGAGAGAAGATGTCGTCTTTAAAGTGATTTGTAAAGTGCTTTACGGCGTGTTGACGCCACAGCTTGCCTTATAACCTCTCCGCACATCTAATAAACACGCACACACCTTTGGAGGAAAGGGAAAAAAGTTATTTTAAAGGTCACTGGAATGTCTTCTACGCACTGTATGAAGCTCAAAATGCCACAAGCGCCATAGAACAGGAACTGCAGCTAGCGGTTGCTATGCTAACGTAGCAAGATATTATATACCATGCAGAAAATTCCGAGGTATATTCATACGGATTTGACATTGTGCTCTATTACAAAGACTGAGTGTGGCTTGAATGCTAATAGGTTAACGGTTGCTATGCTAATATGTACGTAGCGTATTCGAGTCAAGACTCGAGTAAAGGAAACCCAGTAGTACGTCGGATTTGAATTTGTGCCCTGTTTTTTGGTACCAGTTTTGCTAATCGACTAATGAATGTTTCACATTTTCTCCTCTATTTAGAGATTGTTTTAAAAAGAAATGAGATTAAATGCTAATAGGCTAACAATTGCTATTGTAATATGGAGCAATATATTGTTCTGAGTGCAGAAAATCCAAAGAAATATCGAGAAGGATAAAGTGTTGTACCTGAAGTTCTCATACTATGCCCAGTGTTCTCATTTTCTTCTTTTAAAGAGAATAGCTAAAATGCTACCAGTCTAATAGTTGCGATACTAACAACATGTGGCAAGATATAATCCTGAGTATGGAAATCAACATTTAGCACCCGCTGGTTCGGTATTACTTTAAGGGGATAGCTCAAGTGCTAATGAGCTAACAGGTTGTATGCTAACAGACAATATAGCAAAACAGAATATTCAAGTACAGAATCGCCAAAAGCAGAGTAACAAGAATTTTGTTTCCCACCGGAGGCCCCTTTCTACTTTGATTTCCTGTAAAAATGCTAACATATTCACAGCAACTGTGCTCAAATGCCAGCGGTATATGCTATGTTAAAACACTGCAAGATATTATTCAAGATAACGTGGCAGAGGAATGAGGAGTATAAAGATAATGAGGTCATGTCCTATTTTGATAAACTATTGCTAACATATTAACCGTTATTTAAATGATCTCAAATGCTAACATGCTAACAGCTGCTATGCATATCGGTACACATGGCAAAATAGCATCTTGAAGAAATACCAAAGGCAAAGTAATGAAGATTCAACTTCCTGCTCAGGTCAGATTCTATTTTGATAGATTATTGCTAAAATAATTGTTATATGTTCGGTAATATAATATGTCAAATTATAATATGGTATCAGTTGCCATACTAAGACTTAGCGCCTTCCCTAGTTAGGTAGCAACTGAATGTTGTTAAGTCAGCTTGATAAGGAGTTTACATCATGTGATGTACGTCCTGTTTTAATGCCTGGCAAATTGTTTCTCAAATGTAAACACAATATCTGCCATCAACAACGGAGTTCAGGTGAATAAAATGAATTCTGGACACCAACAAAATGTCTGGCAATGAGAAGGTGTCAGGGTGTGCGACAATGACTCAGTGAAGGAGGGTCGATCACGAGTCGTCCGAAGCCGCCATTTGTGTCACTTCCTGGCTGCTGTCGACGCAGGAACCTAAAAAGCTAATCCTGTTAGCCACCACGCCGACGGGCGGCTGGAGTGCTGACCAGGCGGAAACACACTCAAGTAGAGGTGAAGAACAATTAGAGGAGTACACACACACACACACACACCACACACACACTACTTAAACACTGTCAATCATCACCTTTGCAAAGTCAGACAAGGCCTCGCTGGTCACCTCACTATATATGTTCTGACCTCCAGCAAAGCCAAAAAACGCACTCATTCTTTATTTGATACGCCAATTCAAAAAATTGCCTATACAGATTCAATACAGACTTTCCAGAAACAAAGTCCCTTGCACCTTTGTTCAACAGTAGCCTTGTGTGGACGCGCGGACATGTTTTCAATTATTTATGCATCCATCCATCCATTATAAATATTGCGGCATGACAGGAGTGATGTCTCTGCCATTTCCTTACATTCCGGCTGACGCGGCCTTCGATCCGAGGCCGATAAACATTGATTTTAACAACATTTGTCCATGTCGTGCCACCTCGGCTTGACATTTGGAAAAAAAGTAAGGATTTGGGGATCGTCACGTATTTGGGTTTGATATCTGAGAAAAAATAGAAAGAAAGCTTCTCATGTGAGATAAACGGAATTTTGCAATGCATCGTTACAATTTGTAGACATGGCGAAGTTAGTGTCACTAGTGTAGTATACACTTCACAGCGCATTTTGTGTGCCTATGATTTTACGTTGTTCTTCTTCATTCACGCACTTTCTGGTAATCCCCAATTTGCTGTCTCTTCAAATCCAATGCAGCCTCCATCATCAGTAGGAACAAATAGCTTCACACTCGCCAGACACACACGCACACGCTCGTTTCTTGATCGACTCGTGACCCACATTATTATTTTTTTCTTGCCTCTTACGTCAATGATGCCGTCCGTCGCCATTTTTTTCAGCGTGACAAAAACCGTCGTCAATAAAATAAGGATGCTTCAAATCTTTTTGGACACTAATCATTCACGCGTTTGTCATTTATTTATTTATTGTTTTGGCGGAATTTGTCGCGAGAGCGAGAAGCTAGAGCTCTGATTGGTTGCCACGGTGATAGATGCCCGGTCAGTTTTCTGATTGCTACGTTTTTCGATCTCCCGGGCTCTGCGTAATCAGAATAAATGTTCCCCAAGGGGAGAAGATTTGTTTGTGTTTGTATGTGTGCGACTGAGATAGAAAACTGAAGAGAAACTAGGTAATAAGTATGCTACCTAAGGTCAAAACACCGCTAACTAGCTTGCGTACATGACAACATTTTTGTCATACAAGTATAAGCAAGAAGTTTATTATTAATACACTAGAAATATTACATTAGTCTCCTATTGTTAACATTGTCCATGGTCATGAAAATATTTATTATATACTAGCTTTAAGGAGAAACGATAAGGAGTCATAACATAATCAGCTATTTAGTAGTGGAGAGATTTAGGGCTGAATTTGAAAGGAAAGGGGCGTTGGCGCCGTTGTGGGAGTAAATCTTGCTTCCAGCCAATGGAAGCGATTCATCTCATCCGCTTTAATGTCAGTGCTGGAGAGGCTCACCGTTGCTGACACGGAAGCAGAGATTAGACTCGTCAATGCACCAGATGGAAAGTATGTTCGTAAACACCTGGAAGCAGGCTTTCACGAGCGAGTGATTTTTGCCACGTAAATAACTGGCCATCAAGTGCACATTTGAAGATCGCCTTTCACCTCAACCGTTTACGAATAATCTACATCTTTCGATATTTCGCCACTTTCAAAAGACGTCAGCTTGAATTTCTTCTTTTTTTTGTACTTGGCTTGATGATTGAAATAGATTTTTAATGAGTGAAAGTCATCACAATTTTTGACGCAGCGGCTATTATTTTTCTCTATTTCCTGGCGAGAGGAGCGTCCTCATTCATCATGCGTCTGCACTCAATTTTCTTATGAATTCAAAAAGCCGTGCTTACAGCCGCGCTCAGGAAATTGTCTACAGGCGGCGAATGCGTCCTGGACATCCATCATCAGCAAGAAGAAGAAGAAGCGGCAGTGAAAGTGACTCATGCACAGTGTCGGAATGAAGTTTACAGGGTCGTTTGTAATTTGACCTCAACGTTTCCTTGCCATTAGTTTTATGTTTCGCAACTCAGCGGGTACAAATAGCAATATCTTGTAATCTTATTTAGAGCAAATTTGACTTGATCTACTGTCACGTGTTTTTCTTTTTTTTTTTCTGCTGAGTGAACTGACAAAAAAATAAATAAATGTCCAAAAGCATTAGTCGCTGGTCTTAAAACTAGCATGCTGTTATAAATTGATATAGTTCTGGTCGTCATGATTCAGATGGTATGAAGATACTGGACATATTTGTATGTTGTATTGTTGTATGTCAGTGGGTTCGTCGGTTCATTTGGTAGGTACAGTTGGTGGCTAGTTAGGTAGGTCAGTGGGTTGGTGGATTAATTAGGCAGGTAGGTGGATTCTGTACAAATGTATGAGGAAGGTATGTAGACTGATCGGTAGATGAGTAAATTCGGTGGATTGAGTACAAATGAATGTTACTTAGTTACTTAGTAAGTTAGTTAGTTAGTTTGGTAGGTAGGTAGGTAGTTAGGTAGGTAGGTAGGTAGGTAGGTAGGTAGGTAGGTAGGTAGGTAGGTAGGTTTGCAATTAGGTGAATAGGTACAGGCCGATAGATTGATAGGAACACAAGCGTGATCATTTGGGGTTTGGTGAATGGGTTAATTGATTACGTAGGTAAGTATGAAGATAGTGGCTTGGTTTGTTGGTCAATATTATGGTGGGTTGGTAGGTTAGGAGGGAAGGTAGGATTAGTCAATAGGTAGGAAGGTAGGTAGATAAAGTTAGAAAATGGTAGGTAAATAATGAAGCAAGTAAGGTCAGTAGTTGCTTGATAGAGTTTCACAAAGGTATGAAGGTAGGTTGGGCTCTCAAAAAGTTGTTGTTTTTAATTGGGTAGATAGGTGAGTGGATTGGTAGAGTTACATATCAAGAGTTGTAAGTTGGTTGATCAGCAGGTTGGTGGGTTTGTCAGTAGTTATGGACTTAGGTAGAGAAGTCAATTGGAAGAAATGCACAAAGCTGGATAGGTTGGCCAGCCAGTTGGTTGGTAGGTAGGTAGAGTTACGCAGGAGGGATGGTGAGATAGTAAGTAAAATGCAGGTACAGATAAAGGTAGGTATTTTGATCATCAGTCAGTAGGTTGGTGGTGTTGGTCGGGTAGGTAAGTAGGGTAAGTAGATTGTTACAGATAAGCAAATGTAGCTAGGTTGGTTGTTTTCAGGTAGGTAGGGTAAGTGGATTTGTAGAGGTGCACAAAGTTACCCCTAACCCTAGGTTTGCGGGTTTGGTAGGGTGGGTGGGTAGTCAGGTCGGGACAGAAAGTAAATGAATTGATAGAGTTATCGACACAGGTATATTTATCATTTTGGTGGCTTTGTTCGGTGGGTAGTAGTAGGTAGGTACACGTATTGGAAGAGGTACATGAAGGTAGGTACTAGGTAGGTTAGCTGTCAGTCGGTAGGTTTGTGGGTTTGGTAGTGTGGCAGTAGGTAGGTAGCAAATTTAAAGGAAACTCAAGACATTGGTAGGTACCGTATTTTCCGCATTATAAATCGCACCAGCCAAAAAAATGCATAATTAAGAAGGAAAATAACATATATAAGTCGCACTGGAGTATAAATCGCATTTTTGGGGGAAATTTATTTGAAAAAAATCCATCACCAAAAACATGCATGTCATTTTGAAAGACAAGTTAAAAAATAATAGAGAACAACAGGCTGTAGAAGTGGACGTTATACTAACGTTACATGACGGACATGCCTGGTAATGTCAGTAACAACGTAACATATTAAGAGTTATTCCGATAAATTTTTGATCACTTTTAAGCAACTCCCCCAACTTGGGAGGTAGACGATGCGCCGCTGCCTCTTCCACGTCGCTTGCGTCAGACTGCCATTTTAGTTCAGCCCTTCTCAGTTGTTTTTATAAATTACCGCCAATGTTGAAATTATCAACACAACGCCCTCTTGCGGTTTAGTGTGAAAATAACATGTGAAATGATTTAATAATGTGTTAAGAATTTCACACATTAGTCGCACCAGAGTATAAGTCGCACCCTCAGCCAAACTATGACAAAAACTGCGACATAATCGAAAAAATACGGTATATTGCAAGGTTATTAAGAGAGCACTTATGAATAAAAGTATGTAGGATATTTCGTAAATTGGTGGATCGGTAGAAGCAGGTGGGTAGAATACTGAAATCAATTTGAAGGATGCATGTTGCTATCAAACTCTAATGTCTGTGACCTACACATCAAAAACTGCTTACATTTTTCAAATCTGCGTTGAGGATTTTTTTCCCTTCCAAATGTTTCCTATTTCTACGTTAGCTAGCAGACGTTATGGTTGGCAATCTGTTCAGTGGGCGTATGTGTGGGGCGCAAGTGTGTGTGAAAGCAATTTAGCGAGGGCTCTAAATGACCCATTTGGACAAGATGATATTGTTCAGAGGGACTCAATCACATTCCATCCAGACTCCCTAAGGCTTTCCAGGCTGGACCCCCGAGGTAGGGAGAATCCACTTCTTACACACAGCTCCGGTCTTCTGCTGCGCGTGTGTGTGTTTAAATCAAAATTGGAGGCCATCATCACTGTGGGATGCCTCCTTCCTTACTGTTTGTTATCAAACACTTCCAGCATAACATTCATATTGGGGGGGAAAAAAACGCAGAAAGAGAAAAGTGTTGACGTTGGACGGTAAGGTCAAACGGAGGTTGATTTTTGGCTTAAACGCGTTACACCAGGAGCAAAGTCGCCATCTTCCTGTCAAGACTTAAGCTGACTTTTCGGGGGAATTGAAATCAGGAAAGCAGAACAGACTTTGAACAGAATGACAATGAACTGATCGCCTTATATTTTAGAGCCAAAACAATGAATCTGTTTATTAATTCGGGTTAAGGAAAGGTGAAGATCAAGCCACCGTTTAATAAGATGGTAGACGATTTAACGTCTCCTAACAGATTGCAATTCAATCAGCGTCAGTCACCCCAAAATAAATAAATAAATAATGCTTGGCTAGGCTCCTTCACATATTGATGCTAGTCTGCTAAGCTGATATACGTTTGAATGATATGTCTTTGCAACGATAGCTTTTATATACCCTCAACAGTTTAAACATGGAATTCTGATTACCATTTTATCCACGGATTTAGACGTGAGCAAATTGGTATCAATTTTGAAATTCTACAACCCTCTGTTGTCAACTGAAATTGATGTCCTTGGGTTTGCATTGAGGACATCACAAGAGCAAACCAGAGTTATTATGATGAATGAAAATTAACAAAATGACAAATAAAGTAAAAAAAAAGACAACAATCAACGAAGACCATGTTATTACATTAATAAAAGTAACATCAATTATAGTGAAAATATATTCAATTTTCGTTAATGTCATACAAGAACTTTCAGGGTTCACTTGAATTCATCTAGTTTCAGAACGTTGAACAGCAATTTCGGAGTTTTGGTTTGTTACTCACTTTATTTTTATCGATAAATTAAAACTAATATTTTATTATCAATCTTGCGCGATATATATTCTATATGTACAAAAAATGAGACTACACAATTGGCATTTTTTGAAGGGGGGGCAATCAGAATCACCAATCAACAAATTAAAAAGAAAAAATCAAACGAATTTCACAAATTTTTAACATAATGCCACAAGGCTTTAACACATACCGTTAAAACAATGCATTTGCTCAAGGGGTGAGAAAAAGTGAACGTGAGGAAGGTGATGGCATGAAAGATGGCTGCGTGTTGGTATTTGTGGAACCAGATAGACTACTACTGTATAGAGAATGGAAATTCCCAGACCAGTTGACCAGCAAAGCTGCGGGTTCGAGTTGACAACCTTCTCTATTCTGCGGACGATCAGTTGTTTCGTCTCCGATTGTGTTCTTTGTCTCCACTCTGTCTTGTTGACAACTCTGACTTTATTGGTTATTGATAATCAATCGAAACCAAGACTGAACTACTCTCATTTTCTTTTTTTTTTTTGCGTTTTTGTGAAAATAATATTCTGTTGTCCAGCGAGATGCTGGCGTTTTGATTTCGTCCGCAATTTATCCATCTGGAAATGTTAGTGCGCCGTTTCCTACGCCTCCGCTCATATTTTACCATGTCACCTTGTTGTAAAATTGGCCAATTTTGCTTCGCGTATTATTTCTTTATTTATTTTTTTTACCCGCTTTGACATTTGTGTATGTTGGTTACCAAGCTACGGTATAAATCTATATTGATGATACGGCCGTCCCCGTGGGATGAGGCGGATGAGAGCCAATCCCGCTGCCTATTGACTGCTGTAGAATTGCTTTTGTAATATTGTTTGGGAAGACAGACGACTGGAGGGGGAAAAGGACGGGGGAAAAAACATTCTACCAAGGTGTGATTTTTTTTTTCTGTTTCTTTTATTGTACCTTTCTTCGGAAGATGGAGTAAAAAAAAAAACTCTCAGAGGGCTGAAGAGATGAGAGATGACAGGATGTGTGGAAAATTACAGTGCAGAATCAATAACAAAAAGGAGAGGAAATGGAAAAAAAAGTTGAGCAATGGAAAAGGTGTGAATTAATATACATAGACGAGGTTAAAAGTTAGACTCACGTTGGAATAACACCAAAATACTTCAATGACTGTTCCGTGACTTATTACGAACATGAAAATATGATTCGATGCATCCGGGCAACAGCAAAATCTTAACATTGTAAGATATTTACGTTATAGCAGCCTTTTTTAAAAACATAAAGAGCAAGCAAAATTACCGTATTTTCCGCACTATAAGGCACACCGAATTATAAGGTGCATCCTCAATTAATGACACATTTTAAAGCTTTTTCCATGCAGTTCATTCCCCATCTACAAATCCCAATCTCAATATTGATCCATATATAAGGCGCACCTGATTATAAGGCGCACCATCAGCTTTTTAAAAAAATTAAGGCTTTTAGGTGCGCCCTATAGTGCGGAAATTACTGTATATGAATTGTATCATTAATATTTAAGTTTTCACAAATCAGTTTAGTTATTATATATTTTTTTCTTCTTCATCAAGACCTCTGATTTGATGAACAAGACTCAGAAAATGCCAAAAATATTTGCCATTAAATAAATATATGGCTGTCCACACTGGACATCAGAGCTCATCAAGTAGAGAGCTGATAAAGGACCAAGTTTTTCTGTTCAATGTTAACTATGTGTATCATGTCTCCTTGCCTGCAATTAATTTAGCATGTATGCTAACAGCTAGCCGAGTCCAAGCCCAAATGTCTTTATGTCGCCTTTAATCACAAAAGTAGCTCAAATGGCTTAGTTTAGAATCATTAATGACAGTCCCTGATGTAAAGTCCCAAGCCAAAAAAGGACCAGAAAAAAATCAGAACTCTCACATGAGGGTAAACAAAACTTTTATAAGGGAACGACAGATGGGGATCCCATTCCTCAAACAACCAAGCTGTAATGGATTAAGGGTGGGCAGCATTTAACATATCTCTTACATCAAGCAGAATTCTAATACTGTATCTAAAAAATAAGTTTTTTCAACCATCGCATCAGGAAAGAGAGCATTTCATTTTCAATAATTTATAAATACTTTGTAAAAAAAAAAAAAACCCTAAAAAGTGTGGATTGACCAGTAATATTGATTTCTGAGAAAAAAAAAAAATCCTACTTAAGCATATCTGACAGTTTGTACCCTCTGTTAAAAATTTGGTTAAATTAGCAGCATTTATATAGTTAGCTTAGCACTTCCTATTTATGCTCTTATTTTGAAAGAGAGTTTGAAAATCTGCTTTTAGCGGACTTTCCTACTTCAGCTAGCAATGAGTTTAACTTTGACTTGGAAAAAAAAACTGAATGTGTTCTGGTGCAAGTGTGTTGTTTTTCGGTCACTGAAAATCCCATCATAAGATTGAAAGCGCTGTACAAGTTTAGGGGCCAAGAAAATACAGCTGGCCCCTGCTCCTAAACTATAACCCAATCCTATCCCCAGCCATGAATGCATTAGCAACAAGAGCGGGATCTAAACCACAGATCCCAAACTATTATCCTCAACCATACGCGCCAAATACACCAAAAAAAATAAAACCTATCCCTGACCCTAACACAGCTCTAATCGGTACACTGCTATGCTAAACTTGACCAAATCCGGCTGAATAAAACACAAAATAATAGGGATAGGACAAGATGTCATACAATGAGATCTCGCAATTTGGGGGGGGGCAGCCAATCGCAGAGAAATAAAACTACTTAATTACAATAACAATTTATTTTACGACACCTGTTTCCAGTGTTTAGCGCAGCGCTTACCATAAATTAGCCGCTAGGGGGCAGCGCTCGAGTGCCCCCGAGAGCAGTCGGATTACTTTTCCGAGGCGGTTAATAGACGTGCATCAAAACTGCACGTTTTAATTCTCATATCCTGACACGGTTGCAGTTGCTACTGATCACTTTTGAACACGCCGAGTAAAGTCTACCGTGTCTTCTGTGGGTCTGATGTCTCTTGTCTCATTGTTGAGAACTTTAAAATGGCACAGTTAAAATGAATATTGATTATCAAATAAATTGTGACTCGTCCCATGCCTACTCAATAATAATGCGACATCCAAGTCTAGGGATAAGCTACAATGGAGCTGGTAAGCTAACAGCTAGCGTATCATCTTCTGTTTCATTTTCCGGCAGTCTGGATTCCCCGCCACCTGTTTCCGGTTAGTCCTGGAACTGCACCTAAGGTTTTAGGGGACAAAACTGTCGATTGTTGGTCAATGGGTCGTTAACCGTGTAGTTTGTCTCGGCGATTTTGTGTGTGTGTGTTTACCCTGTTTAAGTCTAAGCACTTCCTGTCTGAGCCTGAAAACTTTCAGTGAGACGTTGCCGT
The DNA here is from genome assembly GCF_059441005.1 of Hippichthys cyanospilos. NCBI lineage: Eukaryota > Metazoa > Chordata > Actinopteri > Syngnathiformes > Syngnathidae > Hippichthys > Hippichthys cyanospilos. The sequence continues at coordinate 10,745,853 of NC_142369.1, read as the reverse complement.
AAAATGGTGAGATTTACATCCGAGGGGGACCCGGCTTTTTGTTTCTAGAATGCGGCTGATAAAGCAGAGTTATGTGCCCACAACACATCGACGCACGCGCGCACAACACACACACACTCGATGCTGTTTCTGCAAAGAACTCCAGATATTGTTGTTGTTGTTGTTCCTGTTGGAAATCGCTCTGTCAGCACAAACCGCGAAAGGCGTCTACAAGCCGTGCGGAGAAGAGACAAGCCGAGGAGGGAAGACAAGGAAGTGTGTGTGTTTGCGTGTGTGTTCGCCTGTGTGTGGCCTTGCCTCGCCTCAGCCCTGTCATGTGGATTCATAACCCAATCCGCGAACCAGAACTTTCTGCAAAAGCTTGACTGCGAAAATACACTCCCACAAAATACATATGCGCGAAAACACGTTTATGGAACTGGGTCGAGATTTTATACTCAACTTATTCTGTCCGTGCAAAATTAGCACAAAAGCCTTGGTTGATGTCTGCCGACATAAAGGCCTCAGGGGAGTGGAGTGGTGGTGTGGGGAGGGGGGGGTAATTTTGACATGTACAAGATTGCAGCATTGTGGAGGTTGTGGATAAACGGCGAGGTGTAATCAATGGCGGCGGCGAAAGGGAAGTAACAGCACTCGATGGCACAACACTTTTTACAATCACACGCTGGGGCGCCATCATCGCCACATTTTCCGTGTAAACAAGCACAGCGGTATGATGGCTTGCTCTCTTTTTTTTTTTTTTTCCCAGTACTACAATCACACACACACCTGCACACACACGCGAGTGTGTGTTTTGACGTTGCTCAATTACACTCTCCATCCTCAATATTACTGACGGAATCTAATGAGCTGTATCCAAAGTCTGAGGTAATAATTCGCAGTTATTGAGGTATTCACCAAGTGTTGTACAACTTGGAATTCCTGTACACATGGAATTACTATAATTTTTTTGACTCTCTCACATAGGCTTTTGTAAGATGAATAAATAGTATTTACTAAGGATGGAATGAGAGATTGGGAACGAGATGAGACGGGCAAAGATTGTAACGTAAAATGATGTGTAAATAGATATGATTTATAATACTTAAATACAAACAATGTCATACTTTAATTGTTCAAATTTTCAAAGTTTTCTTTTCATTGATCAGACTACAAGAATTTAGCAGTTTAGAATGTAAATGTAAACAAACAAAAAAGTGACTTTTGTTACAGCCTACAGTATATCAAATGTTGATGTTTTTACCTGTGGTTTTGCATGCATTAGCCAATTAGCATAGGTTTTCAATTGCCCGCCGTACGGCTATTTTGCCTTACGATCCCAACTCCGGAATGGATTTAAATTGTATGGAGGGGGTCCACTGTATACATATATTGTATTTTCCGCAGTATAAGACGCACCTAAAAGCCTTAATTTTTTGGAAAAAGCTGATGGTTCGCCTTATAATCAGGTGCGCCTTAAATATGGATCAATATTGAGATTGGGATTGTTAGATGGGGAATGAACTGATAAAGTAAGCTTTACCTGTTTCTTTTGTGTGTTTACAGTTGAACAAGGTTTGTTCATATTGACATTGAGTTGTCATGCTATTGAGAGTTTAGAGTTATTATTTGAGTTATGATTGTTATTACTTTGAATATTACTATATTGTGATTGAAAATGTTTGAAAATGTGTCATTAATTGAGGGTGCACCTTATAGTCCGGTGTGCCTTATAGTGTGGAAAATATGGTATATATATATATATATATATATATATATATATATATATATATATATATATATATATATATATATATATATATATATATATATATATATATATACTGTATAGTGTATATATGTCTGTGTTACACGACCACGCAGACTGCGAGAGCAGAGGTTTGGAGCAGGGTTGAGGTTTTAAAGGCATGACAACAACACGGTGCATTTGCTGTAAGTACAAATCGAGCTGATACATGTTTAAGTGAATGAGGCTTTTCAGAGAGCACAGATAAAATCAGCAAGGTAGGAACAAAAAAAAACTGAGTAAATAGAAAGTTGGGATGTGAGTGAGGAGAGGGAAAAGCAAGAAAAGCTTTAAAGGCTTTTTGTAATCTGCCATTAATTTGGCTTGCGCCAAACCACAAGGGGATGCTGGGAAATCAATGTGGGCTGATTGCTACATTTACAGAACAGCACAAAACACACAAGCTGCCTGTTTGGTTCTTTTTGCTCGTGTCGTTGCAGTTATTTCTCCAACCCGGGTCTGGCCGATGGTGAGTTCGGGCAATATTGGACAAATACAGCGTGAGTTGCGCGGTACAGCTCGATGTTGTTATTACTGTGACTGCTGTGTGACTGATTGCAAAATGTTGGATTGAGTGCGCGAGTTGCTGTGAGAAACTCAAGCAGTAACTTTAAGTTTTAAGCTGTGCACAGCGCATTTGGAAACTAGGAGTACTTCCGGGTGGCAAAAGCTGAAATGATCGGCCGTGCTCTTACTTAAAATAATTGCCGTAAAAGTACGATGTTAGCTCACTTTGTTATGACATTATTTTCAATAAAAGAAGCGAGCAAACTGGACCAACGTACGAGTCCATCGTTGTTTACACACAGGAATATTACTAAAACGATAGGATCATGTTTTGATGTCTCCAGTTGATTAAATTAAGATTACACCGGTTAAAAAACACGGAATGGAATTCCATTTGACTCGTTAATTATTTGCGGTCTTTCTGCATATACACACACAATCAAAAACTTGGTGAAACACGGATGGTATGCAACTTGTGTGCAAAAGGATAAAACAACTGCTTTGAGCGCATTCAAAGTTACACTGGCGAGGTGTTCACTGACCGCTCACAATGTGGAAAATCAGAAAGACACTCAACACACAGCAAATATATAACTTACAGATATGTCCGCAAGAAAATATGAAGAGTTGATTTATTCTGTCTTGCTACACAATTGCGTCTTATATTTGGGCAATTACTGTAATTAAAAAAATGTTAACAATATGCAGGTTATATCTTGGCATTCTCTTTATGCTGCAACTTTGATGAGGTTGTGTAAATCATGTCAAGTGAAAATGAAGAAACATCTCTGAAAATTAAGCAATTTTAACCAACAGATTATTTTACTATAAAAACAGATAACATCAAAGCACAAACACTACTTTTAGTATCATCGAGGGTGCATTTCATAAATGGTCAAAGCATAGTTATTATCCATCAGATACCAAAAGTTCGAGACTATAAAATACACCCGATTAAAATCTGCTAAATATGGCTATAAAAACTCATTTGAACACATACTACCCACTTCATACTAATACTGTCCCTCCATCTCCTTCAAAAAGAATGATATTTAAAAAAACAAACAAACAAACAAAAAACAGAGGCCTGTTACAGAGCATGGCGGAGACATTTCTTGGTGACATACAAGGCTTGTTCATTGACAAATTTAGACAGGGTCGCACTGCAGGGATGGCTCCATTTACGCCTATCCTCAATAAACTCAACTGAAGGCGATTATTTTTGCTTTTAATTACTAAACACATAGCCGCAGGGACGCTCACTCTCTCATAGGCAACCAACTCCTCTCTCATGAGTGCGCTGAAAATAGCTGATGAATATTCAGGAGGATGACAAACTCGGACAGTTTTATTGGTCCAGTGTGACGTATTCGATCGATTCATTGGTCAGATGTGACGAGACTGGGTAAAGCTGTCGATTCTTGCAAGTGCTACAGTAAAGGTTATACATAAACACATTAAAAGCCGTGGGGTTCAAACATGGAAAAAAAGAATTTTTGGTTAATGGAAAAAAATATCAAGGTCTCAAAACAATTGACCCAGTTCAAAGAAGTCAACAAGATTTTCAAACATTGAAACTCAAAATCTTTGACTCTCAAATCAAAATAAAATGTTCCTTTTCATGTGTTGTTTTGCTAAATTACACACACACAAAAAAAATGCAGCCTGGGAGAAAGTGTCCTCTAGTAATGGTATAATACCCAGGAAAGAAGTGTCTTTAAAAGTCACTCTAAACTGTTTTATGATTTAATTTGAAGTTTAGAGGGCTGGAAATATGGAAAAAAGACATCACTTAACACAAATAATTTGTGTTTAGGCAATGAAGCCCGTGTTATTTGGAAGTGGCACAGGATGCTCGCCCAGCCTAGCCATTGATCAATAAACTCTGCGTGGAGGGGGTTTTTATCTATTGTGGACTGTGGACAGAAAACATTTTGAGAAAATGGATTTTTTTTTTTTTTTTACACCATGATTTGCCAAGCTTGTACATCAAATAACTCGTATGTCAAATCAATTGCCCTCATTGGAACTGAAAGGTCATGTATCTGTTCCAGCACTCAAAAACACGTTTTTTTTTTTTTTATTTTGTTCCAAGCTTTTAATGTGAATAATGGTGTTGTCTTTTATAAAAATAGATTGCATTTGTGCGTAGGGTTTTAGCAGGTGGAAACTGCGTGTCAGCAACGGCTCTCCTTGCCCACATGTGACGGAATTACAGTACCTTCATTGCTTCATTTTTTTCCAATTAACTCGAGCAGCAGAATAACAGAATTTCACACTCGCGCAGCACTCCAGGCACAAAACTATATGTATGCTGTAGAAACAATTACAAGAAAAAAAAAAGTTAATTTTCCATAAATTGTCCTTTTTAATGACGTGATGTCGTAAACGCCAATAATTATGAAAACTTCAAAAGTTGCCTTCGCCTGCCCGGAGGCTTTGGCGTCAAAAGAGAGGCAGCACAGCTTCCTATTTTTGATGTTTACGGCAATAAACGGCAGGGCGACGGGAAGCGATGCGCCGCAGACGCTTTCACAGTTTTCATCAGGAATTCGCCTCGCGTGGGGGCGGGAGAGAAATTACACCCAAACGCATCCGTCGCATTTGCATATATTCATCGTTTCTTTGGGAGTGGACGTCTCGCACCGTCGTCCGCAACTTCCTCACTTTCCCCCACTCACACACACACACACACACACACAAAAACACGCACACACATTTTGCTGCATCCCGGTCATTAATTCCAAGCAGTGGCTAGCAAGCTTTAATGTACGCAGATGAGATTTAGTGGCCAGCTTGCCCCAACAAAGAGTCAAAAGGACAAAGCGTGGCCATTGTGAGCTCGGCCCCGCAATGAAAGCATTAAGATAACTGTTCAATATTTATGAAAGGGTGCTGCTTGGCGTCCACACACACACACACACACATGCGCACACGCAGGAAGACTGCGCACAAAGAAAACAGCTTCCAGTTGACTCATTCATTACATGAATTGATTTAGTTGAAGTCTCCCCGGTGGTCCGTCTGTGTTATTAAGCTTTTTTATTCCATTATGTGTGTGTACGTGTGTGCGCGTGTGTGACCAGAGGAAGTAGTTTATGAATGTCAGTTTAAGTCAGATCAGCATTTACGCTTGCTTTGATGTTCTTTGAAGTGTTGTCTACAAAGGATACAGCTCCAGGGCCAAAATTTTTGTTTCACCTGCCTTTTGCAAAAAAAATCTCCCCAATTTCACTCTGAGTGAAATTTGTGATCGCACATAATTTTGGGACTTGTGTTGACGTTAGTAGAGTGTATGATAGCGATATAATGCATTCGATAATCCCCCGTCCATCCTAGGGTGTAATTCCACTAGATGGCAGCACACTCTTTTATTTGACAGAATTCTTAAGAATTTTTGAAGAAAATGAAACCCGGAAGTATTTCAGCTCAACGCAATTTTTGTTGAGCATTATTGAAAATCCAGTTCTCACTGATCCTGCTTTTTACGGCAACAGAAAGTGACGATTGAATGTAAAATGACATTACTCAAGTACAGTAATCCTTCGTTTTTCGCTGTTGATTTAGACACCCCCCCCCCCCCCCCCCGCCTTCTTGCGATAGGTTAAAAACTGCAAAGTAATGTCACCACCCCACCCCACCCCCCACCCACCACCCATGTTTTCATGCATGTGCATGTGGGTATAGAATTATTTAATATTATGTATTGAGTATTGAATTATACTGACTGTTTTAATAGTGGAAAGTAAACTTCACATATTGAAGGCAACTATTACTGCAGTACACATATTTACTTAAATCTTAAATTATTAAACTGTACTGTTATGTCTTCTCTATCCAAGTGTACGCGGTCGAGATCACGGTGAGCCGCAGTTGCCCTTCAAGTAGGGGCTCGAATGCCTAATTAGAGTGAAGCAAGTAGCTGACCAAACATGATAAAAAAGCAGAGTTTACTCTTGAAGTTCCAATTTATTTCAAGTTGAGAGGATCCCAAAGCTTTCTTTCCTCATTGCGTGATCTCTTTCAGTCGCTTGTGTGTGATTGACTTAGAGAAATTCCCCCACAATGCCAACATTTAAAAAAAAAAAATCTTCTCTCAATTAATTGGCCCGGCAAACTGTAATTTAGCTCAATGGGCACACTTCCAAGACATGGGCATCAATTAGGAGTGGATTTCAACTTCTGAGCAGGAGTGGGTTATAACTTCTGCCTTCATTGGTCGATTGTTGCGCCGGGAGCCAATCATGTTTCTTGTAGGAGGGCCTGCGTCTACTAGGAGTGCCCCTCAAGCTTCGAAACAGTTAACATTACGTCGTAGTCCATAGTATCATCGTTATATTAAGTAGCAAGGAAGAGTGAAAGATATAACAATTTATGCCTTATAATCTCGATTTTAAAAGTGTGCGAAAAAGAAGCCACAACTGGTCAAAACTTTTCCGAAGAAGAGTAACAATGAGATTCATTTCGAGCTCAGTTTTTGTTGAGGAGATCGAATGTGAAATTCTACTTAATTCTGCTTTTCATACAGTAACAGCTATAGGTTCAATTTACGATGTACAGATTTTTTCGTGAATGGTGGGGCATATTATTAAATATGGTATAACACCGGTAAGGACGAATTACAACAAAACGGTGTCAAAATTGCATCGCAAAATGGCCCTGGCTTGTCCTCATCTCCCTCCTCTCCAGTGACGCTGCCCCCTTTTTTTTTATTATTATTATTATTATTTTTGTGTGTTTTTACAGCCGCATCAGTTAAAGTGCCTTCTGACTCAATTCCTTGCTTTGCCGGGGCGCCGCGATTTACACCCCCATTCCAGCCGAGACGCAGCGGGGTAGGGTGGGGTTGCGGCGGGTGGGGGTGGCAAAGGGAGGCTGTGATGGGATGCGGCCGGGGCCGGGATGAGCCATTACTTGTCAGATTTACAATCCTCCAGACTATCTCCCCTCCGTCCAACCTCTGAAGAGTTCAAGGTTCAATTCCATTTGGAACCTGTTTAGCTAGAGAGCATCCACTCGCTTCTCGGGCGGCGGTCGGGCACGTACGTCTTCGGCAGCTGCCAGACGCCGCCGCGGGAGATTTACGAGCCGCCGCTTGACAGGGGAGGGTGCGATCGTTCGATCCGCGCTGTCGTTTTTTACGTCGGGACGCCAGGCCATCCCCCGCTCCCTTTAAGAAATTAAAAGCAGGAAAAATACAAATGGGAGAATGAGAATCAGGAATGATGACTGGGAAAAGGAGTAAAGCTTTCAGGCATCCATCAAGCCAAGTGGTCGATGAATTGATGAGTAAATCAGACAGCAAACAGTAAGTCCGGGCTAAAGCTCCATTAGGTGAGCGCTATGTCATCATTACACGCCAAAGTCCGCAGGCCCGTGGCGAAAAATCGCCCATTTATTTCCAAGCAGCCAGCGAGTACGGGCTGTCAATAACGTGAGAACTGGGACACTGAGTTAAACTTACGTCTGCTGCGCCTAATGATGGATTCCGTGTCAGAGGAAGGACATTAACGGCAAGCCAAGTAGTGGGAAAAATGACTAACAAACAGATAAGAAGACATTACTTATCAATTCATACCCAACTGTGGATGAATACTTGTGTCCAAACAAGAAGCCATAACTCTGTCCATATGTTGTAGGGGTTGGCAATTCTTGTCCTAGAGAACCGCTATCCTGCATGTAGTCCATGTCTCCCTTCTATATCACACTTGATTGGAATAATCAAAATTGTTATCAGGGTTCTGCAGAGCTCGCTGATGAGCTGATTATTTGAATCCAGTGTGGTGTAGGAGAGGCATCAAAAACATGCCGAGATGCAAAAACATCGCCTACCCGTTTTAGGGAAACTGCACCTTAATATAAAAATTTGCAGGATTCTACACAACAAACTGTATGTACTTAAGTAAAAAGTATATGCGTTGTCGCCCATTTTTTCACACGCCCACTGATTTCCTAACCGTAGTTTGGAGGCCGGCATGTGTCTCATTTTGGGCACAAACTTTATTTTCTTTTGCAACACACTACACACAGTGCATCAGAGCGTGGTGAGCGGCAGCTTACTCTACCCGCAGCCCTGGGCACTACCAGATACCCACCCATTCCCCACAATGCAATGCAGGCTCAGACGGTGTTGTCTCAGTCATTTTCACGTGCATCCGCTCACACCCCACCCCTGTCCCTGATATGTATGCCTCTGCGCAGCTCTGTCATTCACAGCCACAAGCACGGTGCTTTTAAGAATTGTGAAGAGTTGTTGCCAAAGTCTCTTCTAATTGTCATTGCGTTCATACCGAGGGACAGCAAACAGGGTAGCTTATTCAAATTGGACTGATGAAGTGAGACAGGGGGGGCAGAATATGCACCCCCCCCTCATGTCTAACAATTGGTGCTCTCTAATAAAAAGGTGAGTAACAAGCAGGATGATGAACTAAGGAAGCTGCCACACACTGCGCGTGAATGGATCCTAATTAGCTGTTCTTTATATGTATCTCTGTTAGCTTGATACTAATAAACTGATATACGTTATCCGAGCTGTGCAATCTATCAACCAAGTTACCAGTAACTGGCGGAGCGAGCAGTTTCGTACTTCCAGCGAGTGCCAAGTGCTCTGTGATTTTCTGGGAGTTTTACTAACAAATTTGCATATATTACTATTACATTACATATCACACTTGATTTACGTATTTACTACAGCATTTCTTAATAATTGTGAGAAATCGATGACCTTCACATAAAAGGATATGACTTTGATTAATCTATAACCAGAAGATTTAGACAGATAGTTTGAGCAAGTTCTTCATTTCGAAGGTATGTATGGAACTTGTAGCCCTTTGTAATACTCAGTATCAAAGTAGGTGTCATTTTCAAAATGTTTGGTGATCCCTGCACTCCCAGTACTGTATAGTTTTTTAGTCTTTGTAGTTTAGTATTAACTGTATGGCAGTGAAGGAAAAATGACCTTTGAGGAGCAATGCAAAAACCGTAATAACGACAAAAAAACCCCAACATGTTTTGCAATATTGTAACCATTTTTAAGACCAACAACAAGACTGCTCTTGTTTGTGTCCGTGTACACTGCATTTGACTGCCATCCAATACAATACTTGCAGGAAGCCAAGATCATTTTGCATTGTGTGTGTATGTGTTTTTTTTTTTTTTTTTTTGGCACTCTGGGATTGTCATCCAATATAAAAGCGGACACCTTCTCGCCGGGATATATTGATCACCGCATTAAATGGGATTTAGAGTTTAAGGGAATGGGAATATGCTGAGACAAGTTCCTGCGCGCCGGCTAATGGACTGTATGACTTATATAGACATACAGGCGCATACAGTGTATGGACTGCATATGTATATAAAGGGAAGCGACAGCTGCAGCTCTTACTGCTACTCTATGCTTCCTGAGGGACTGCTTAGCCCAGTGATAATGGGCCTTTTTACATTTTGCATAAAAGGTGTACAGTGTAATTTATGAGTGGAAAATCTCATACAGGCACATTTCGCACTGCAACTGATTTCACATATGCGCATCTAGGTAGTAGCAATAGCCAATTAGGTGGCGCAGGAAGGACTTTTCATCTTGTTTACTTTTATGTAATGAATTGTTTTAGCGAGGTGAATCATGGCGCCAACGGATGACTTTCGCAGCCGGCCGCCGTCCTTCTGTCGTAGATATTGTGAGTTTGCTTTGTCTTCAGACTTTCGCTCGGCGCCATCTGTTTTCGTTTGCTCTCTGATTGGCTTCCATCTCCCGTTCGGCCTCGCTGGTGGCTGCTGGCAGTGAAGGTGACCCGAGAAGCATATCTACTGGGAAAGAAAGAAAGAGAGGGACTGACAGTAACTGACATACTGAAATATGTGTCAAAATACAGAAATTCTCACAAGTGGGGAAGACGTTCATGATTATCATGTTTTAGTTTTCATCATTGAGTTTTGTTAGCGGCAAAGTCATTCATTTGAATAAATCATCAATGGTTAGTTTGTAAGGTTGTTGTTTGTGGAATTCATCCATCAAGATCAAGTTTATTCGTATAGCCCTTAATCACCAAAGTCTCAAAGGGCGTCACATGTGAAAAGAAGTCATACAGAGACTTATTTTCATCATAAATACACTACAGCATCCCCTGAACAGAGCTCCCAGAAGGGGAAGGAAAAACTCAAAAACTCCAATTTGGGGAAAATAAGAAACCTTAAGAAGGGACCGCAAGTGGGAGGAGCCCCCTTCCAGGCTCAACAGGTTAAATCATTTGGTCTTGAAATCTGCTGGTTAGTTCCAAAGTGTGGTAACTCAGTAATTCCATTAGTTAGTCGGTTAGTTCGTTAGTTGGTTAATAAAGCACTCTGAACAGGTTACTTCCTGGTTTGTTAATTCGTTAAGTTAACGAATAGCGTCTGCTTTTGGCCGATAGTCTAGACAGGCAAAACGGCTGGAATTCTCAGGTACCCCTAAATTTTTCTAAAATCCTGATAATTCTTGCCTGTTTAAGACTTAAATATAAGACTTAAATAACCAACCGCTATGCCTAGTAAATGGTTAAATTTTTAATTGATTAGTTAGGTAGTTGAATAATCAGTTTATCTGTCGATTGACTAGCAAGTCAGTCACTTAGTTGCACAGTTAGCCAGTTAGTTAGGTGCTTGGTTCGTTACTCATTTACTCAGTCAGTTATTTGTAGTAGTACATTCCATCCAATCTGTTCCTCCAGCGTCTTTCCATCTGTCTATCCATCCATCGATCGATCCCCAACTCTACACACCAAAACCACAAAAAAACCTAAAACTCTATTGCTGAGTCTAACCTAAAGTCTAGAGTCTAGTTCTAGCATTCTACTTCCATGCTAACCTTGAGCAAATCCTACTAGCTAAGACAATGACTAACTGTCCTTCAGTTCATTCAATCAGTTAGTTTGTTGTTATTTAGTCTGCTGGTGAGTCATTGTTTTGTTAGTTGTCTAAAATATATTTTTTTCTTCATACTACAACCTAGCTTGTGTTTTAGTTCAGTTCTGTTCATTCGTATTTAAAAACAAAGTGACTGCTCCATGCAACGTAATTACGCAGCTAGAGCAATCCAGAGAGTCTATTTATCCATCCATAGGATGACACACATTTCTTGCACAGAGGTGTTTAATAACCTGCCATGCTGGCAGCGCCACAAATAAACCGTTCTGCGGAACACGCGCATGCTTCCGCTTGTTGTTTTCCGACAGCGCGCGCTTTAAGTGGGTCGAACACCAAACCCGATATCCCCCTAGGGACGCTATCTGTGCTCTATTGATACTGTCTGTCTGTCTCTCGGCGAGGCGAATGGAAATAATCCTGTTGTTGTCTGGGAGCTCACCTGCGTCAGTGGAATTAATTAGCCCGAAAACGTTTGCTTTTGAATTCACGATTACGGCCTTGGACTATATTTTATGTCCAAATATGTTGCGCCCGCTGGACGTTTTATTAGGTATACCTGCGTAATTTGGCCCGTCTTCTCGTTGTTGCGCATGCTTCTCCGCTTTATCGCAAACCGCCCTGTCTTTTTACATTCCGCCATCTGTCATTGGTCCGAACTTTTACAGGAGCAGGAAACAACAGACCGAGAAGACTTTTAATTGGCCTACAGAGAATAATGGGCTCGTCGTAGGCAAACAAAAATAAATTAAAAATTAGAAAGAGGATGGAAAAAAGAAGACAGCAGGTGTTAACGCTGGCTCGCTAGCTCTGAAGATTATCGTGGCCCCGCGGGCGTCCCCTGGGGGCCTGGAGAGGGCGCCAGAGGGTCGGCAGAAAATATGCCAAATGATGTTGTTTAATCTTGTGTTTTTCTCCGGTGAAGCTCATCATTTGGAACGTTTCCTGTCAGCCTGCACACCTTTATACTAATGAGGCTTAAAATCTCCTTATCGACGGTGATGCCTTTGAAGCTAGAATATCTGTATACTGTATGCATATATATATATATATATATATATATATATATATATATATATATATATATATATATATATATATATATATATATATATATATATATTTGTGTGTGTGTGTGTGTGTGTGTGTGTGATGAATTCATGGTCATAAATGTATAAGTACGTAGTGTGTTTGTGATTGATGTTTATGTTGTATGTTGACGTTTATGTTGTTTTTGGTTCTAGCCAGTGCCACATTTGGCTTGACCGAACATCAGACCGATACATCAAGGAGGTTTTGTTATTTAAGCACTTGAACTTGGACCTTGAATCTCTGATATCTTGTGAGAGAGATTAAAGCTCATTCACAACTGTTAGCGGCTAAACTAGCCGGTAGCTGCTAGCCCGCTAGCCACAGACTGGATACATATGTACTCCTTCTTCCCTTGTATGTTGGATGCAGTATATGTTATGAAAATTTCCTGTGCTGCATATTTACATACAAGTATGGAGTAGTGTGAATGAAACATTTTTGCCTCTGGTCGTGCGTCACTGCATTAGCGACAGATTAAAAGTTATTTTAAAAAAGTGATGTTGTGTTTCACGTTGCGTAAAGTGTGACTTGGCTCGGGTGCAAACGAGCGAGACCGGTGAAACCGAGCCAAGTACCACTCTGAAATGTTGCCCCAGTAAAAAAAACAAAAAAATCAGATCAAACAAACATCAGCGCCATCAAAGAGAAAACAAAGGGCGGCAAGCGCGATTATATTGACATTTGCTGGCCAAATAAAAGTCAACAGCTGGATGAACTCAACAAATTTGATTTGTGGGTATCCATGTTCTGTTGTTAGAAATAACCCAACCCCCCCCAAGAGGCGGTGTAGTGTCAAAATATCCCCTTGTGTGTCTTTTTAATCCCAAGGTTGCTAAATCCTTAGCGCCAAAAAATGCAGGCTTTCCCTTGTCAGAGATTTTTAGAAAAAGTAAAAGCTCGGTGACTCTTAATTTCCCCAAACCGGCGCCGACAACGAGAAGCCTTTCCAACCTCTTGGGCGAGAAATCTTTAATGTCTTCGCTAAACGACTCGAGGAAAAAAAAAGGAAAAAGGCTCATTCTGTGCGTAATTTCTCACTCCGTCGCCCCTGCGCTTCTGGCAGTCCGTCAGCCACTCGCCGGCGTGTCGGTCACGTGCCGACGCCCGAGTAATCCTGCCATCGCCCGGGCTGTTAAGGGGCTAATTACAGACTATATTGGCCGTCACGGGCTCCTAATCCAGCCTCGCCGTTCGCGTTGGCCCATTAAGGACCTCCGGGGATTAGGCTAACAATCGGCGAGGCTCTTTGATGCCGTTTGGGGGATTAGTGTGAGAGTACGCGGCCGGCGTCCCTGAGGCGACTCGTACGTTTTTACAAGAAAAGGTTGTGACACCAGAATTAAGCCGGACGTCAGGCGGTCGGATCGGTCGCAGGAGCGGCCCGGTGCGCTTGTAACTCACGCCGTTTAACCCGGATCAGGATGCATCGGCAAAAGTTGACAAAGGAGTCTTCCGCTTCCAGAGTATTACGAGCGGAATGAGTTAATCCTGATCAAGTTAGTGGTTTTTGCTCAGGGATTTGTTGGACGGAAAAGTTCTTCCCCCACCTAACTTCCATGCTATTTTTGTTCACATAAAATGATCGTACTTTTTTCTGCCGTAAATTCTTAATTCATCCCTATGCAACTAATAAAAACAAATCTATCGTCTTTTCACGTGAAATCAGTTTGAATTATTTTCAATGTGAAATTCTGACCACATCAAACCCAAGACAAATTCCTTGTACGTTTCTACCGCTACCGAATTTTCCGCATCAGATGGTGCACAATGTTATGTGCTGTTCCATGATGAGGTTCGCATTAAAAGGCTCATTCACAAACATATGGTCAGCAAATATTAGGGAGCGTATGTAATGTACACTGAATAGTTTCTCGCTCCCAACATTGCATAAAAACAATTTGGAATGTTCTCTGATTGGTTCATTGTTGTCAGCATATGTACTATGATTGAACATGTTCTATGATTGGTTTATCACTGCTAGCACACACACACACACACATATATATATATATATATATATATATATATATATATATATATATATATATATATATATATATATATATATATATATATATATATATATATATATATATATATGTTTTATTTTCCGTATAAAAGGACAACGTTTTTGAAATGGAAATAACTTTCCCCATATTGTATTTTTCTTCTCTTCTTGTGAAAACACAACAAAAAAGTGTCGGGTACTTTCAACAATGGCGACACGAGATGTCGGGAAGATTTCAACTTGTCTGCTTTATGCAGCCAAGTCGTAAGTTGGCTTTTAAAAACCTTTCCTCCCTCCAACTGCCATTTTTATTTCCTCCATTTGAGCAAAATGGAAAGCGCTAAAGGAAAGCAACCGTTTTGTTTGCCGTAAAAAGCCATCTTCCACAACTATTGCCTTTTCTTAGACAAATAACAAGCGCGGTGTGACAATACAGCACCCCCCCACTAAAAAAAAAAGAAAAAAAACCCACAATGCACCAGAAACCAGGAGGAGGCAGAGCAAGGAAATCTTGGAAGAAGCAAAACTAAAAAGTGTGGAAGCAAATTAGGGAAGGAAAAGTTAAAAACGTTCTTTGGGTGGGCGGGGAGAAACCATCAGGTGGGGGGGCGGGGGGGGGCGGGGGTACACTCGAGGAAGAGTAGCCAAGCAGCCGGGTAAAATGTGTGATGAAGAGAAGGATGAAGATGAGGAGGAGGTGACTACACGCTCTCTGGTGTCCTCCATCTTTGATCTAAATGTACTTTGGCATCTCCGCTCACACGCAATTAGAGTCCTCGCTAGGCCAGCACGCGCACATGAAATGGCCGCTTAATGACTTCCTCGGCAACGGCGGCCTTCCATCTGGAGCGTCTTGTTAACTCTCCTCCTCCTCCTCCTCCTCCTCCTCCCTCCATCTCCTCGCCATCACGTGAGGCGCCCGCTGTCTTGTGTGCTTCTCTGCCTGCTTTACGGGCTTGGCGGGCTCGGGCTCACTTTTTGGCAAGCGAACGGGTGGCACATCAAAGTCTTTGTAAGCGTATTTTTTAACACCATGACATATTAAAAAAAAATAAAAATAGCGACGGCAGCGGAAAAGTTTCCAAACGCAAGTTTGAAGCGCATGGAAAAAAAAAGACTAGTTCTGTTTTTTAATGCTTTAATGGAGGATCATGAGGTTGTTTGTGAACGATATGGCATCCTGGCAGTAAAGGCGCAAAATATTTATTTTGGAGCTGTTTTGCGAATTAATGACGAATTTTGTGGAGCGTTTTCAAAATGTATTTGATTTTTGACTTGGTTTTATTTTTTCTTCTTCACTTGTTTACATAATGTGCACATGTGAATGAGCAGAAATATATTGGCGTGTACATGAAAGGACACGCACAACTGTCATCGTGTTCTCTGTTAGCTTGGCCTATTTGCATGTTTTTGTTCCACAGACACAAAAAAACAACTACAAAAAAAAAAACTTGACTAGATGGAGGCCCACATGTTTGCTTGTGTGTGTGTGTGTGTGAGTGTGTGTGTATGAGACATGTGCAAAGTGTGATGGATGGACGTTCCTGCACACGCACACGCAATATCAAGACAAGCGGTGCAACACTTTTTGAACACGCTCCGCTTTGTGTGTTGGCCTTTATCTTGGACATTGGCAGCACACGTATATACATACACACACACACTGTCAGTTGTACTTTACTGTGCTATTTGTCTCCAGTGTATAGAGGCTCACAGGAGAGGAATGACACAAGCGCGGTCATGCGACAATTTTTCCCATGGAAACCATTATTTCATTCCAGGGTTGAATTGTTGCCGGGTTATGTACATAACCCCTAAAACAAAAATGTACATTTGTATTTATTTTTTCATAAATGACATTGTCACATTTTATAATTTGCATTTAAAATGTTTTTTTGCAAGTTTGCATTTGTCTTTTTTTATGTCAAGTTTCTTTATGACGCTCATATGTTCTCTGGCATAAAACATGGCATTCATTAAAGGACTCATAAACTTATTTAGCCATGTTTGGCAGTATGGTGCTATTATATATCATTAATTCCATCCATCCATTTTCTAGAGCCGCTTATTCTCATAAGGGTCGCAGGGTTGCTGGTGCCTATCCCAGCTGGCTTCGGGCAGTAGGCGGGAGACACCCCGAACTGGTTGCCAGCCAATTGCAGGGCACACAGAGACAAACAAGCATTCACGCACCCAATCACACCTTAAGGACAATTTTAGTATCTCCAATTCACCTGCCATGCATGTTTTTGGAGTGACGAAATTTCTTTTTCATGTACAATTAAAGACTTTAAAAAAAACTATAGCTCATTATTTTTTTATTTTTTTTAAATTGGTAATTATTTTGTTCCTCGGGGTCAACAGAAAATGACATAATGTATTGTGATAGGAAAATGAAACCGCATGAAGCACATATATATATATATATATATATATATATATATATATATATATATATATATATATATATATATATATATATATATTTATTATATATATATATATATTTTTTGTTTGTTTGTTTGTTTTTTTGTTTTTTGTTTGTTTTTTTTGTTTTTTTTGGTTTTTTTTTTGCTCCTCAAGATGGCTCTTTAGATGTTCAGATGATATGGAAATGTAATACCTTTCCATTGCATTAGTCTTTATCCTGAAACTAAGAGCACCATCTACAGGTGTAAATAATATTTAAGTGATTCATATGCACAAGGCTCAGGCAATGACCAGTCATGGCTCAGAACATCACATGACCAAACTCAGAAAGCAGGCAAACCATGATTGGTCTTTACCTTAGCCTTGAGCACGTGTGATGTCATTTTCAGTTGACAGCATGTGGAGAAAAAAAATCTGTTTTTAAGGATATTAGTTGAACGTGAAAATAATTTACTGTCTTTTCTGCACCATAAGGCCCGAAAACGCATTTAATTTTCTTAGAAAAAAAATGGTGCGCCCTACAACATGGTACCATGCTAGCAGCGCAAAACCAATCAGAAAACATTACATAATACGTGGAGTATGTACGCTGCATCGATAAACCAATCAAATAACTGTACGTATTATGTACAGTACGTACGCTGAGACCCGTAAACCATTCAGAAATTATGAGGTATGTTTCCTTTTATTGACGATTATACGTTTGAGCATGTCCCTTTTAATACGGCGCGTCCTATTGGTTGATCCATTGTTAGGTGTTTTCGTGGCCTCATGATGTCAAAATGTGAACAGCATGATGATGACTGTTTAAACATCAGCTGTAATTGAACCAGTTATCTACCTTTTTTTGCCTTTAATTTTTTATTACCTTTTTACTGCTGGGAAAATAATTGTGCTTTTACGTTCATATTGCATTTGTTGAATCTCAATTAAGCAGCAAACCTGTTGTTATCCATATCAAGGGGCGGCCATTTTGGCACTTGAAAATGACGTCACGTGATTTTTTTTTTTAAGGAAATGTTTGAATACATTTTTGGTGGCGCATAAAAGGTGCTGTTGACTTTTTGTGTACGGTAATGGTGGAGGGGGTAACACAAGCGCGGGAAAGGGAACACAAGCCACGAGATGTAAAGGCGGAGGGCCCGTCTGCTCGCCTGCCGTCTTTTCATCAGCGGGCGAGCGTGGGCGAGCGTGACGATGACGACGGCGTCGTCGTCTGATATTGCCACTCGCTGCCGTTATTAATACAGTCACACTTTTATTTATTCATTAGCGCACTCATATTTTATTCATCCGCTCTTGCCTTTTTTACTTTTATTTACAGCGAAGGATGCAAAGCTTTTCAGTCGACACTGTCAGTGACGGAGTTTGATCAAACCATGCAAATGCTGCGTGTGTGTGTGCGTATGTGTGTGCGTGAGTTTGGGTGTAGCAGTCAAAGAGATAAAATAAAAACAGCAAAGAGTAAAAATGTAAGCAAAGTTCCTTGTAATTATGGACAAGTTGACAGCAAAATAGTGCCCCCCCCCCCCCCCCCCCACACACACACACACAAACACACACACCATGCTGCCTTCCGCCCACCACACACGCACAAGTACACACACAAAACCTCAAAGAACCTCAAAATTACAAAATAATTACATTAGTAAGGCATTTTTCATCACCAAAAAGGTGATGTGAAGTAACATTTATGATTTATGTGCAAACATGTAAAATGTATACATATGCATACATGACTAAGAAATGGATCTGGTACATATATATATATATATATATATATATATATATATATATATATATATATATATATATATATATATATATATATATATATATATATATATATATATATATATATATATGTTAAATGATTTATTTATGTTTTTTGTCAAGAATCAACAAGTGGGACACAATCATGAACTAGAGCAAAATTTATTGGATATTTTAAACTTTATTAACAAGTAAAAGGATGAAAAGTGGGCCGTGCAATATTATTTGGACCCTTTACTTAAAGTGCAGCAAACTCACTCCAGAAGTTCAATAAGTATCTCTGAATGATCCAATGTTGAACAAAATGACTGATGATGATAAATAGAATCTACATTTCTGTGATAATCTCAAGGTTCTGTTTAAAGCGCAGAAAGAATGATGAAAAGTATTCACGCAAGGGGTTTGAATGATATTGGACGCCCCATTTTTCATTTTTTTTTTTGTTTAAAAGTTTAAAATATCCAACAAGTTCCATTCCACGTCACTATTATGTCACCCTTACTGTTGATTCTTGAGGAAAAAAAAGATATCCTTATGCAGGTTATGTTGGTGCAACCCAGTAACACATCCTGTACATGTTTCATGCACATGTAAGTTCTCAACAACCATGTGAACTTGTGTGACCCCGTTTCTGCTTGATTACATTTGCACTTTTTTCTCCGTTTTGACTCTTTTGGGATGCACTCAATGAAATGAGTAATGACTCCGCCAATAAAACATGAGCATTGATTGGATATAGCGCACAAACACACACTCACACACGCATACACACACACGCACACACGGATCAATGGCGTGCGAGCTAATGGGCTGTCATGACCCGTTCATCGAGCCGAGACCGTGAAGGCCTTGATGTGCGCGGAAAGCCTCGAGGGATCAAACCCACGCCCAAGTACGCATCATTCAACAATTTCCGAACCTGCTTCCCAATTTCCGACCAGGCTTGAAAATCAGGGGCCACAAACCAAGATGGCCAACTTCCTCAGACCTGGAATTTACACGCCATCATCCCAAAACCAATTACAATTTGTTGTAATCATCGTAAAAACAAAACAAAAACAAAAACAACTGTATATATACTATACTATATATATAACTATATATATATATGCTCTCGCAGACCTGTAACGTCTTCTTTAAGAAGGTCTTCTGTCCTCCACTCGTTACCTGTGTTGATGGCACCTGTTTGAACTCGTTATCAGTATAATAAACACCTGTTCAAAACCTCAAAACTCGCACTTCAAACTCCATGATGATCAAGACCATATATGTGGGTGTGTGTTGTCCAGTTTCCAACATGCGTCCTTGAGACATCATCTCAAACCTAGTATAAAGTTCTTTGTAATCGGTGAAACATCCGGTTGCTATCTTTTTCTGGTAGTGATGGGAAAATGAAGCCTCATAACCACTAGTAAGATTTTTTTCACTACTCTAGATGGTAATAGTAGTATGAATTTCATTTTTCAGAAGAAAATATCATTTGTTGCTGGGTAGAATTCATCGGGCATAAAGGTATTCACACCATCCACCAAAAGAAGAATTGACATGTTCCAGCTTGGCATCAAGTTGCTTGGATGATAATTCAGCATCCCTGACAGGAACATCAAGTCAAAAGTCTGACTCACAACTCTGCATGAAATATCAAAAATAGGCCATTTTCTTGTCATTCTCTCACTAGGAAACTTTTTTTCCTCACCCGCTTGCCACAAGGCCACAAATAAATTCAGTAGCCGTCAACAATCGAGATGATGTCCATGTGAAATATGCAGTGTCATAATTGAGCTGTCATCATAGTTAGAAAGCCAAAAAATGCTGCTTCTGCCCTTTGGGAGATTGCCCTTTTCCAGATAATTACCTCCACCAGGGAGCTTATGTTTTTGTCACCTTGTCTTTGTGTCCTTAACTTCCTGTCTACTTGTGGGCATCCCTATCCAGGTGAATATTAATGTCCCCAACACGATGACCCCAAAACCAAGCAGTCGAGCCTCGGTGGTCCTTTGCTCGAAGAGCCAAATTATGGGAACCCCTCCGGCTCATTTCTCAGTGCATCTGATGACTTTGATCTTTTCCTCATCATGTTTACAAAAAACGTAACTTGCACGACCTACGTTCTTATTCATATCTGACATAAAACTTACACCCTTATATCTCCAATACAACTTCTATTTAGGACTGGGACTATTTGCTATTTTTCGAATCTGTACTTCTACCAAGCATTCCATTAAATATTCGAATAATAACATTTAAAATGGATTTTGTGCAATACCAATGCCATATATAGGCTGGCCAGGAGTGAGTAATATGCATGTTCTGGCGACTTCCTGCTAGGCCCAGCTGCAACATACAGTAGTTTGAGCATTTATTGTGATTGCGGGAAGTCTGCAAAGATAATTTTTCGATTTATAGATAATGTACATTATAATTTTTGAGTTTTGCCATTACAAAATGAATAGTTAAATATCTCAATTCAAGTCTAATATATACAGTTTTTGATGCATTTGTATTATTTGTGGAGATGCCGGCTTCATACCACGTTAGGCTTCTGTAAATAATGCGCTGAACTCTTCCTTTTGAATCGAAGAGAGTTCACCCCTGAGTGAACCCACCCGTAACACTAGTTATTTAGCGTTTTGTCGTGTCTTGCATTGTTAGCAAAACATACCGGAAGTATTTCTCATTACCTTAAAATAAGCTTAAGTAAAGTAACGTCTAGTCAAAATTATCCCAGAATAAGATCACTGGAAATTAAAGTAAAAACAAAAACATACAAATAAAACGACCTAAACAAAGTTCTCTGCATGCACCACGAATACACAAGCACCATCTCAATTCAAACACATGAACCCCATTCATATTATCAATTGCTACAGTTAATGTTATGAATTTAAAGGTTTATGCACTTTTTTTAAAAATTATTTATTATTTTTAGGCTTGGAAAGAATTTGGCTATTTACATGTGAAAAGCGCCTCTACTTATGAAAAATTCATGTTATGAAATGACTTTTGGAACAAATTAATTTCAGAAGTAGAGGTACCACTGTACATCATCATTGTCTAAATATTTTCCACGTCATTCTATTGTTTAATAAATCAAACTTTTAAATACAAATGTCCAGCGTTCGGTCAGAATCGATTAGAATCAGTCACCCAGAATAACTGGCGAAAACTGAGATATATTATGACCATATCGCCCAGCCCTATTAGCTGCTCGGAATATTTTCAGTAAAGTACGGTTGTTTCCCCAGTTTGTAGAGCGCTCGATGCCCTGCCATTGAATTATTTCTTCCCATGTGCGCAAAATACCTTTTGCACCACTTCACTGGCATTCGCAATGCCAAACATACAACGCCGGCTCCCCAATGTTAAAGGACACGCACCGCTACCCAAGCGCCGCAACGAGAATTAGGGATGGCTCAAGAGACAAAAAAAAGCGCGCTCCTTTCTTTCTTTTCATTATACGCGCTCGCCTCCACGGCGCATCTTCCTTCCGCCCACGTTTGTTACATCTCGCCGAGCAGGTGTGGAAACAATGAATAGAAAAAGTCAAGATGAAGAAACTCGCCGACATCCTGTAGCCGACCATAAAACGCCTCTCAGCGCTTTTCGCCGTCCCGATCCAATTTAGCTTCCCGACTTGCCTCCCCCGCCCCTCCATTTTTTTCCTTTCTTTCTTATGACTTCCTCCCCCCCCTTAGCTCATCTTCCTCTCACCTGCTATCTTTGGCTAGCAACATGAAAGGCTAAGCTAGGCACCCATCGCCAGGGGAGACGCAGGGCAGAGAGTTAATTAACTTGCTATCTAGCGCTCACTCTTAGCGCGAATTGGAACTCCTAATAAGAGTATGCCAATATATTAGGGCGACAGTTATCAAGCCGGCGTCCTCAATCCCCCCCAGGGGCCGTAAAAAATAATTTGCGATATAGTGAAACCCTGCGAGTAATTGGCGGCCACACAAGAAGGTTTGTAATTGCATTTATACTTGTACTTTTTTTTTAAACGAGAGTGGCTTGACAGAACGAAGCTCCTCCCTTCACTTGTCATAGTTCCTTGGCCACAAGATGGCGTCGGAGTGATATTTTATTATTAGAGCTGTAACGTGGTAGTGTAATTTTATACACACAAAAACGTAATATTGTACTTGTTATAAATGAGGGTAACACAATGCTTTACAATGCAGTTTTAACTTGAAAGTGGTGTTTTTTTCCACCAAATTCGTCAAAAAACACCGTGAGATCGGAAGAGAAAAGTCCGGGGCAAAATGTTTACTTGATGATCTACTACGGCAGAGATGAATGCGGCACCAGCAGACGGCAGGTTAAATATGTTGAATCGGGATGGACATACATGAGTTTTAAATGTAATGCTGTAACATCAGTTCTTTTGTCTTCATGTTGAGGCTACAACAAAAACCATAAATCATATTCCACTGAGTGGTCAACGTTGGCGAGTGCGAGTGAAGGTAGTGGCTCTTTCGATCTTGTCAGGGGTCGCTTGGGGCCCCAAAAGGTCAACGGGTGTCACCGGACATTTGCCTGTATTGCTCTGGTCGCAAGGACATTTTGAACCTGTTAACATCTTTATGACAAGACCGCCCGACTAGATCAAAAGATCTTCCACCCTTGATGACACCTGCCAACTTAAAAATTGTACTCATACTATGTCTTTTTTTCCTATTTTGTATATTTTTTTAATGATTTTTTCCACTCTACGTTAGCCATGTTTAATTAGTGTTGAGGCTATAATGTGGAAAAATGACTCCATACCCAAAAAGTTTGTGAACCCCTGTATTAGCGAGAGCTTATATTCAATCCTCTTGTTGGGGATGAGCTAGAAAAAGAAATTTCAAAAGAAAAAAAAAGTGTTACAGCGGTAGCGCCTCGGCAAGGTGTCAGGTGTAATTTCACGCGTTAGAAGCCGGAGCCCACCTCGCTCCGTCTGCCGTCCCTCTGGCCGTTTTCCTCGACGCGCCGCCCAAACCCTTTGAAGCCAACTTTTTCTTATTAGCCTGGCACAAAAGGGAGGCGAGGGACGCGCTATGGCAAACGCTCGCCGCCTCGCTTGTTCCTCCCGCGGGGAGGGGGGGTGGCGAAGGCGGATGCTCGAACGGAAATTGTCAGATGCTTTTCTACCACAACCTCGCTTACCTTTTCGCTGACGAGGGGGCGCGCTCGATTCGTCGCCGGCTGTTTACATCTTGATGTCTCAAGCCGCCGTTTACTGCTGTTGGAGGACTGACGGAGACACCCGGGAAGTATTTGCCCTTTGAAGTGAAATTGGACTCTGGCAGGGGGTGACTACCATCGGTAGAAAACTGGTTGAATGAAGGTAAAGAACAGCAACGGCTACAAACAGCTAGCAGAGGGAGAAAAAAAAAACTCAGGGAAGGAGAGTGCTTAAACTGCTTTCAGAACAATTCATTTCCATTCCTCTCCTTCATTAGAACAGATAAGCTTCATTTTAAACACACATTTTTATCAGTTCCCAAGTGGCTTTCGCTGGCAGCCGTTTCAAAGCGTTTTGACTGATGTTTCACGGCCCACAGAAGATTGTGTTTCGTGGCGATATATGCAGTCGCCAGAAAAATTGTTTGGTTTCTAGCGAGCTCTTTTCTGTAGTAATCAGCAGTGGAACACATAGGGTGCGTGGATGGGGAACTTAACGTCAGGCAAAACAGTGACTTTGAAGCTAATCTGTTTTCTTTTTCTAACACCCGACCGATTAATTGGCCGCCCTATTCAGTCAACCCGTATTAGCTCTTTTACCATTGGCAAAAACTAGCCTTTTTTAAAGCATTAACACATTATTACAGCCAATCAGTTAATTTGCTTACCTCACAGGCAAGGTACTCTCTGAACTGGTTGCCAACCAATCACAGGGCACGCACAGACCAATGCTCATTAAACTCAAAAACACACCTAAAGACAATTTAGAGTGTTCAACATTATCGTATGCGTGTTTTTGAGAGAAAACCCTCACGGGCATGAGAGGAACACACAAACTCAACACAGGAAGGCTGGATCCACAAGCGTTCATCTTCAAACTGCAAGAGTGCAAATCAGCCGACTATTTAATCAACTTTGAAATGAACCGACAACTATTTTACTATTTTAGTTGCCCGGATTCTCTAATTTCAGTCTCTCAAGAGTCATTTTTATATTCCTTCATCAAGCAGACTATCTTTGGTCTTTAATTGAAATAACATATTTGCAAGCTTCTGCTTTTACCTTCTAAAACCTAACTAGATGACGTGCATCAATTTGTTACAGAAGGTAGTTTTAAATCACTAAATAAAAGACAACAAATTCCTAAAAATATAGTATGAAAAATCGGTTTATTTTCTTTTTGACAATTTTTTATCTGTCATAAAGTTAAAAAGTAAAGACAAAATAATTGGACAGACACTCATTGTTCTCAATGATATTTTCAACACAACAGGCAGGATTGTTTGAATACTGCACCAACATAACGGTAACATACCGTTTGTGTTTACTTGGGAAGGTAGTGAGTAAAATAGCAGTTCACCCTCAAAATCAATACTTTGATAGTGTCTTCTTCAGTCTCCCTTTGTTTACCAGGAGACTGCCCTCTAGTGGCCAGTTAAGAAAACGCAGATGAACCACACTGGACTATTAGCCGCAGGATTTAAAGCATGAGAAAAACGCAAAAGTTTACTGTAAAAAATTCACAGGAAATTGTTATTTTGCCATCAAAACACATGTTTATTGTTTTTCCTTACGTTTTATAGAATGGAGAGACTGTTCAGACATTTCACATGCCGCTAAAACAAAACAATATTAGTGTCAAAGTTACTGTTGTGAGGAAAATCATCTTTTCACAAAAACTTTTTCTCTTTATTTTGTGCAAAATAGCTTGGTATCACTCAGTTTACCTCATTTCAAATAGTGATTACTAATGAACGGAATAATCTATCAGCCTTGTGTACAATGACAAAGCATAAAATATTCCCTCGGCCTTGAAATAATAAATAAATAAACATACTCTCACAAACACACACACTCGGCGGCCCTCTGGGATGACTTCAGAGCAGAGAACAAATTCCGCTGTCAAGTGTGACCAAGACACGTTGGTCTTCGTCTGAATCAAAACGTGGCTCAAGGAATTTATTTGCTCTTGGTACTCCCCCAGGAAGCGTAACCATAATCTGTGTTGCCAGTGTAAATCAAATAAAATGTAGTGGAGTTGGTCAGCTGGGAATTTTTCCCCTTGTAGTTGTTTGGTTTGCGGCCCTCCCTCCCCTGCAGCACTCCAAATTAACTGAGTCCTTGAATGATTTGTAATTGAGTCTTTTGACTCCCCGAGACGGGAAGACGAAGCAAGGCAGATGAAAGGGGCGCCGCTAAATGATGACTTTGTGCGCCAACGCAACTTGAGGATCCATCCCGATAAAAGGAAGTGGAATTACATGAAAAAGACCGGCCTACGAATCCTGGAATACAATTTGTTCTCGGAAGAAGCGGTCCGTCATTTGGTTTTCATGCAAATTGGTGATTCATTGATTCTCTGACTGATTTCTAATTGAGTCTTTTGACTCAAAGAATGCGAGAGGGAAAAAAAAAGCACAAAAGGAGAATTAAAGTTGTTTGTTTTTACCCCTTCCCTTAAACTCCAAATGTACTTGTTCATAAATGTATTGAAGTTAATTTAAACAGTTGTTGGAAATTAATTTGGCTTCATGTGCAGGGCCCGACATTAAGCCTTGAGTAGTGGCCCCGTCACATGGGCCTAAATATTCTTCATATAAAACGTTATATTTCGATTTTTATTTCATAATTTGTATTCTGTTTAATCGCATTAATTGCTACGACCGTACTAAATCTCATGCTGATTGAGATTTGCTAATTGGGAACGCGAAGTAAGTGGCAAAAAACAAGCAGTCAGATAGGCCGAGTCAATAATTACAGTGGCCCCCCGTTTTACGACGTCCCCGCCTTACGTTTTTTCACCTTCCGACGTGGACTTTTTTTTGTCCCCTCTTTACATATTTTTTTTTGCCTTACGACATTAAAAACAATAACTTCTCAAACGTGACCGCGCTCGTACGTCACTACACTCGTCACTGCTTACGTCACTACAATTCTGGTCTGCGATTGGTCAAACTATGCCGCAAACAAAAAATTCTTTGTTGACTTGTGTTTCACCTCAAGACAGTAGGTGGCGATAAAGACCAGTTAATGGCTTTGCCTTAAAGTGTCATCATCATTTCACCATACCAGTTTTCAATTCTTGGGGGTTTTAATAAAATAATTTTAATTTTAGCCCATATATGGCGCACCGGATTATAAGGCGCACCCTCAATTAATGACATATTTGAAAACTTTTTCAATCACAATATAGTAAGACTCAAAGTAATAACAATAATAAATCAAATAATAACTCTAAACTCTCAATAGCATAATCACTCAATGTCAATATGCCCAACCTTGTTCAACTGTAAACAGGTAAAGCTTACTTTATCAGTTCATTCCTCATCTATGAATCCCAATCTCAATATTGATCCATATATAAGGCGCACCCGATTATAAGGCGCACCATCAGCTTTTTAAAAAAATTAAGGCTTTTAGGTGCACTTTATAGTGCGGAAAATACGGTACATACAGTATGTATGGACATAAGTGGTGCCACTGAACAATCTGAGTGTTTGATGGAAAAAAAAATCATAAATAACTTTAATTATTACGCCTTTAAAAGCATTTACAAAATTAGGGTAATTTTGGGTGTATAGTTTGCAAAGTGTGTGCACAAGAGTAAACTGTAAAAACACAGAAAAAAACAGAAGAAACACAGTATATTAAACGGTAAATGATTCACAACTCCCCAGATGATGTTTGGTTGCAACATCATATATTTTTGTTGCATTATTGCAAAAGAAGTTTGAACACCGAAGAGCCATCTCTTGAAAATTCAGATTTCCAAATGGAAACAAGCAAGGTTTCAATCCAAATCAAATATTTTTCTAAGTCTCCCCCAAACAATTCCCAATTCAGACAATCGGCCCAGGAAGTCTTAAGCCAATTCACGTGCCCGTAGAAATCTTCCTTTGATGAATCGATGAAACGCACGAAGCACAAATGACGCGCGATTACCGAAGCAGATCAAAAACAAAAGCCGAGCGGCGCTTGACATGACGGCAGCGTCGTCAAGGTGCCGCACGAAAAGAAAGAGGGCGACGCGTCCGTTCCTCCATCAGCAGATTTGAGAAGCCGGGGAGGCCACCGAGGTCCATGTCCGCATCGATCGCCGATCAATGCGCCCGAGTCATCCATTACATGTTCCGTTTTCAACTTCAGACGCTCGACTTTCTTTTTTCCAATCGAGAAATTACACCGGGCGGCATATTTGATCTCCGAGAACTTTCCGGAATGGATGTGTAATGAGCCAGCGGGCCTGCAAATCAGTGAAGGGAAAAAGTAATTTAAAACACAGTCCTGCTCTGAAGTGCCGATGTGACATGATTTCCTCGGTGACATCAAACGTACGCGTTGATTTTATTTTCTTTTTTTTTTTTTAATGAAATATTTCCTTAGCTTCCTTAGATCGGCACAAATCCTCAGACACCGCTGGACAAATTGGTCGGATCAAGACGGGTTTTTGCAACGTGGTGACCCCAGGTCAGCGGTATCCCCCAGAAGGCCGCCACAATAACTCATAAGCGATGGGACCTTATGATTTTGCGGAAACAGCGTTGCACAAATAATTTTTGTGCTGCTTCATGAACCAGATTTGATGGGGTTTTTTTTTATTCCTCTAGATCAGTGGTTCTCAAACTTTTTTCACTGATGCACCCCCTGTGAAATATGTTTTCAGCCAAGTACCCCCTAACCAGTGCAAAGCATTTTTGGTTATTAAAAAAAAAAAAAATAAAAAAACCTAAAACTTGCTATAAGTGTCTGAAACTTGAGACCTTTTCAAACTTCATTTGTATTAGTACAAAAAAAAAAAAATCACCCTTAAGTGTCCTCTTTTGGATCATCGAAGAAATCTGTTATCAAAAAGGAATAACTTAATTATCAATAAATATTTTTCCACAAGAAAACAATCATCATAAAAACCTGCCCCCCCCCCTTCCCCATAATTCTAAATAAATATTTTTTCTGGACAAAAAAATTAAAAATAAAGCGTCCTGTTTAAGGTTGCATTAGAGATCTGTTCACAAAAACAAACCATTAACTTAATTATTCATAAATATTTGTCCACAAAAAAGAGCATAAAGTGTCAAACCTGTTCTCAAAAAGAAATCATTCCAAATAAATATTTGTCCACAGAAAACATTAAATATAAAGCGTCTTTTTTTTGGGATTACATTAGAGATCTGTTCACAAAAATAAATCATTAAATTAATGAATAAATATTTGTCCACACACAGTAATCAACATAAAGTGTCAGACCTGTTCTCAAAAAGAAATAATTATCAATAAATATTTGTGCACAGAAAAATATTCAACTTTTGGAATCATAGCAGAGATGTGTTCACAAAAATAAATCATTAATTTGACAGGTAACGAGAGGTGGCACATGACAAAATGGGTCCAATCATTCTAGTATGGGGGACAATTCGAGTTTTTAGAATAATGAAATTGAACAACAGTAAACTGACCATAGCATTTCTTTTATGAACCTAAATTTTCCTGAAACAATTCATTCAATAATTATTTTTAAAAGATTTTTTTTTATGTTTGTTTGTTTATTTTAGTAAACTCTCAAGTCCCCACTAACATTTAAATTGGCCATTTTTGACGCATAATTAGGTTTTTTTTTTTAACTCTTTTTAAAAAATTTTCAGTTAAGTTGAAAATAAGGTCTGATTTTTTTTTTTTTTGCATTTGATTATTTAAATATGTATATAGTTCACACGAGGTGGGTGTTTCTTCCTGGTATATTTAGAAAGGTATTTTCTTCATCTATGATTTATATTCCTCTTATTTATGATTATTTTCATGTATTTGTTATACAGTTATTATTGATGAGATATTTCTATTGGTCAGGGTGTCACAACACCTGAGGGGTGGCTAGCTTAGTAAATAATAAATATTTTTCTAAATATGATAATCAACGGAAAATTAGCCCATGATTTTACCATCTAATATTTTCTGCCTTTCTGTCACAAAGTTAAAATGATTACAAAATGCATAGAGGGTAGATTTTATTTCTGAATTTAATGAGTTCGTTATTTTCTTTGATTGAATTTTCAAGCCGCTTTCGCGTCAGCCGCCTTTCAAGTGTGGGAAAAAAAAAAAAAAAACTTTATATCTATTCTGTTGAATCTCCTTCGAAGCAAAACTTGAAAGCTTTCAGATAGTTGAGCCGTTCTCCTAATTCTATATATGGATGGCATTGTTTCCATCATTCCATAAAATATTCGCCGCCTTTGTCTTAGCAGGCCGCGGACAGTGGCAGGGAAGCGTCGTCAGCGTTTGAGGCAGACGGCATGATGAATGAGAGTGATTAATGCCTCTGACGACGGCGGCCCAAAAAAAAAAAAAAAAGAAAGAGAAAAAGACTCTTTTGTTCCCGTTAATTATTCAGGCGGCCCCCTTGAATAACGATAATGTCATCAATTCTTTATCTGTGTGGTAGAAAAGCGAGAAAATGTACAAATGCAAGGTGAGAGTGCGGACAAAAACTTGGGAAGTCGACTTTGAGGACGGCCCGCTTCCAGTCCCTGCTAAGTAAATTGGGATCCAGATTAGGGGGAAAGGATTAGGATCAGGGGTTAAGAATTGAAGGATGCAAATCTTTTCAAATGGGACCCCGCACTTGACTTCAGACAGCAATTTATATCTGAACACTTTGCTTATTTTCGAGAGAAAATATGTCAATATTCGATTTATAGCGTGTGCCCGTTAAAAAAAAAAAAAAATCACATTGAAGCAGTTCTTCTCAAATAGTGGGGCGGGACCCCTTGGGGGGCAAGGATGTCTTTAAGTCAGCTTTTACGCTTAAAAGGTAACTTTTGATGAAAGTTCATTTGTAAAATGTTTGTAAAATGTTTCCTCTTTCCTGGGGGAGGGGCTTTGTAACAAAAAAAAAATTGAGAAGCTCCCCATTAGAGGGATAGTCCGTGTTTAGCCATTTTCTGCAGGAAAATTGTGTCATTTTTTTGTCAAGAGTATAAAGCACACCATTCTATAAACTGCAGCAGCAATAAATGCGCAAAAATATAAATAAATAAATAAATTGTCTCGGATAAACCAAACTGGACTATAAACTGCAGGCCATAACATCAGATGTTTACGCAGAAAGATGGTATATGGAAGTTTATTTTATGTTTTTGTATTTTTATATGATTTTTTAATTGCCGATTTACTGGAACATACTATCTTCAACAGACTGAACATGCCTGCATGTTTAGCACCAAAATTTTTATAGAAAATGGATGGATAGATGGATAATTTCACCATAACGAGATGATACTGCAAAGTTAAATTGCTGCAGTTCAATGTCAAAATTCTTCGATGTCTTCATCTGTTTCATTGATAAATTTAGTGAACATATATATAAACACACTGAACAAAATTCATATTTACAATCACACACACCCATATATATATATATATTTACATGTCACTAACTTTTATACAACTTTTATACAAAAACCAGATTGGACTGTAGGGCTCAGGGCTAAAATCATGAAAAAAAAGCTGTGGCTCATACTCAGAAAAATACGCTAATAACATCAATAAATTATTTGTCTGCAAGGAGAAAGCACTTCAAGAAAATTAGTGAGGTAAACCTGCAATATCCTTCCATCCATTACTTGTAGCCACTTATTCTCACAAGAGTCGCGGGCTTGCTGGTGCCAATCTCAGCTGACTTCGGGCAGAAGGCGGGGGACACCCTCAACTGGTTGCCAGCCAATCGCAGGGCAGAGTGACGAACAGCCATTAACACACCTAAGGACAATTTAGTCTGTCCTCTACACCTGCCTTGCGTGTTTTTGGGGTCTGGGAGGAAGCCGAAGTACCCCGAGAGAACCCATGCGAGCTCGGTGAGTACATACCCCCGCCCATTTCTGCATGGCAGGTCATCTCTCTTCTATCTGCCCACACCCCATTCCTTCCCACATGTACTGTAAATTCCGCACGTTTGTCAGACAAAAGCGTGCATCGGTGCAAGCCTGGTAGAGATTTTGCCCAACACCCTTATATAGTGCCAAATGTAGAAAAGCAGTGGTTTAATTTTAAGCAAAAGTCATTGGGATGAGCTTGTGTATTAGGGCTGTTAGATTTCTTCATACTCCACTGATAGGATTGAGCGTGGGAGTGCTGCAGCGCATCTTGCCTGCTGTAAGGTGACGATCCTTTGAAAAAAAAACAAACAAGTACACAAGGACCTGTGATCAAATGTTTGGACTCTTGTGAAACATGAAAATAGGATTTAGGCCTTGAAGGAGTTAAAACCAAACCCTATAAGAAACCAATTTTGAAGCCAAAACCCATATCTGAAATCCTCATTTGAAACAATAACACTACTTTGAAACCATACCTTGCGATCGCGGCCCTATTTCAAAAGCATGCTTCCAAACCATAAATGTACTTTCAAATCAACCACTATTGTCCTGCTCAATAAATGAAGTGCGCCGTGTTAACACGAGAGGTTGATCCGAGGACAGTGAATAGGTTGTCGTGGAGAGGAAAGTCAGGCCCAAGTGCCCATTGATTCTGGCACGCCGACCCGGCGTCTTTGTTTAGTGTCACCCGTACTTTTGGAATGCCTCGCATCCTCTCTTGGCTCCGGACTGATCCGCGGATCGCAAGTTGGCAGCCGGTGAAAAAAAGGATCTGAAAAGTGGGAAGGGAGTTGGCTGCTTTTGCCTTTCTCCGCAAATTTTTGATTTGAGCTGTGATTGAACTAAGATGGAGCTTAAAAGCAGTTCGTACAAGGGAGGCAAACAATGAAGATTGGCACCCATTTTTTTTTTTTTTTTGCTTGGTTTGTCGCTTTTCTTTCAGTCCATGCAAAATTACAACGATCACTTTCAGTTCACATGAATGATATTGAACAATAGTTGGTTTGCGCATTAGTTCCTCACATTGTCAATGAGCTAATATGCTCATTAGTTTAATATTTCATATTTCATTTGCAAAGCAACTACTGGGGATCGACGGGACTCAAATACGACAAGACGAGATGTCACACGAGTCTGGGTCCACGAGAACGAGAGATGGTATTTTTAACTTTTCTATCCATCCATCCATTTTTTTTTAAAGCCGCTTATCCTAACAACAGTCACAGGCTTGCTGGTGCCTATCCCAGCTGACATCAGGCAGTAGGCGGGGGACACCCTGAACTGGTTGCCAGCTAATTGCAGGGCACACACGAATGAAAAACCATTCACGCGCCCAATCATACCTAAGGAAAATTTAATGTGCCCAATACACCTTTACCGAATTTTTACAAAATCAACAATCTAGTGTTGAAATTCTGCTGCTGAGGTCTTTCATAAAACCAAAGTTGAACAAAATGCATGTAGTTAGCTGCAGTCCTGTTTGCTGCAGTGTATGGCTTTTTTTTCCCCCGAGTGTTTACAAAGCCTTTTGTCTTATCTGCCAATATTTTACCTCTCTTTCATTCAACTGGAAAATTAAAATATCGCCACAGGTGATTTGAAAGTAATAAGCGCATCCTATATTTTTCCTGTAGCCCTGCAGATATTCAGATTTTGGCTATAAATTAAATTAAACAGGTATACTTTTTTTTGCTAGGTGAAAAACAAATAAACACAGCAGACCAAAAAAATTAATTTCCAGTTCATTATGAATAACAAACTATTATGTATTTTTGGACAATCAACATAGGAATGAATTAAATACCTGTATATATTGAGATTTTGATAACTTTCCCCATGCATTTTGGTGAAGACAAAGTGACATCAAAACCACAGAACTCACATCTGACTCAGCCAAGTTTGTCCCATTTAGCGAACTAACTAGCTAGCTAACCACTCATTTATGCTAGGTAAACGCTGGCAACAGGTACCGTAAAACAAAATGTCTGCCTCATAAAGGTGTAATAAATATGAATTCAGAGTAATGTTGTGTGACATGCTTTCTGGGAACAACTGCAAAATGAACGTCTTTGTGTCAAATTAATCGTTTGCTTATGTGTTTTGGTAAGGTAACATTAATTTTGAAGTCACAAAATGAGCAATGAGTTTTACTGTAAGCGCAGTAACACAAAACAGACAAAAGAAAAAAGATCTTGTGCTGTGTCGGGATGATGTTTTATCCTTGTGAGATCTCGTCGCACCAGATCTCGTTTCATAACTAGTAACTAACCACCATTACTGTGTTAGGTCGCAAATTTATATGCTGTTTTTGTTAGCTAGGTAGTTCATTAGTTAAATTATTTAGCTAGATTGTGAGCTTTTCATTTATTCTTTTAGCTAGCAAATGATTTTTTTTAATAGTTCATTTAATAGTTTTTCAGTCACGTGAAGTTATTAGGAAGTAAATTTATTGGTTTGACACTGACCAACAAAGGATGAATGATGAGAAATCGTAAACAAAAAAACAAACGAAGCAGTGCTAGCTAGCTAGTTCATTTGTCTGTTAATCATTACGTTAGCTCGTTCACTCCTTAGCCTAGCATACGTAACTCGTCAACAAGTTTGTTAGTCTGTGAATAAGTGACTTTGTTTTGGGTTAGCTTGCTTATTCGTCTTTAGTTTAGCTAGTTCACTAGCTTGTTACCTTTTGCTAATTCAATGGGTAACTTGCTTTACAGCGCCACCTGGTGTACAAGAAACACTTTGCATGTGGTAAAACAGCCAAGGTACGCACAAAACAATGAAGCTAAATAATCTTCCCTTAAAGAAAAGTTGAACTTTTGTTTGTTTATCTACATTTTTTTTCTCCCTCCTAATTTCCAAACAAACGCTAATACCGATGTGCGCTTAAAAGCTAAATGTCATTTTCCCGAAATAACGTCATAAAAAGCCGTCTCAAACTCTTAGCAGAGTAATAAGTTAAATCCTTGGTGTGCCTCTTAAGTACTTTATCACAGATTAGAGCAATTAACACTCAACAAGTCTTACATTCTCTAAGGCTTGATAATTATGTTTCAAGACAAATTACTATTTTATGACTTCAGACCACCCCAAAATAGCCCCAGGGCTGATTATTTGGATATATATTTCTGCAAACAGACTTTGATATATATTTTTAATTGGGATCATATAGAAGGCGAAATCTTTTTGCCAATTCCATCACATGATGAAAAAAAAGCTTGTGTGTTAGATTTCGAGGATCAAGCAGGTAATTTGTGTTTTGTTAGATTCTATAGTTTATTTTTTGTCATTAATATATTAGCTTGTCGGCGGTTAGCACATCAGTCTCACAGTCCAGCGACTTGAGTTCAAATCCACCTCACTCCAGCCTCCCTGTGTGGAGTTTGCATGTCCTCCCCGGGCCCTCGTGGGTTCCTCCCACACCCCAAAAACATGCATCGCAGGTGTGTATAGGATATACTAAACGGTCCTTAGGTCTGATTGGGTGCGTGAATGGTTGTTCAGCTCTGTGTACCTTGCGATTGGCTGGCAACCAGTTGAGGGTGTCCTTCGCCTCCTACACAAAGTCAGCTGGGATAGGCACCAGCAAGCCTGTGTTCGTTGTGAGGATAAGTGGCTCTTGAAAATGGATGGAATATATTAGCTTCTTGGTAAGTAGCTTTTTAGCTAGTTTCTAAATTTATTAGTTTGTTAATTCATTCGTTCACCTCTTTGTCAGTCATTGAGATTATGTGTCTTTTTTTCGTGTGTTATCAGTTGTTAGCTGATTCATTTGCAACTTCATTTGTTGGTTACTTGTTTTATACAAGAGAAAGTAAATGAAACACTTTTGTTCTATATCACGATAAAGCGCCGTGATTGGCCGGTTCCAAAGTAATGTGACCACGGATGCACTCAAGTGATTTTGCAACAAAGCCATAACGAAGCATATTTCTATCTGGGGTCTAAAAATAAAAGCACTCAGAGTGCTGCGTAGAGTCGTTTTGGATAAAAGTGTCTGCTAAATAGCATTTAGCATATTGTATGGCCGCCATTAACGGCTAGCCTGCCATCTATCTGTCCATTGAGCGCCATTTAGGCCGTAAGTCGTCAAGCCTGATGACGTTTGGACACTCAGCAGCTCGTTAGCCGGGTCAAGGGTGAGGCGGCTGTGAAGGGGACATGGCCAGCCTCTTATTTTTACTTTCAAACTCTTTGGGAAACTGCAAAATACCAACTGATATATATATATATATATATATATATATATATATATATATATATATATATATATATATATATATATATATATATATATATATATATATATATATATATATATATATATATATATATATATATATCATATCATTGGTGATGGTGAAAACACACATGCACTGATCTCATGCACATGCATGCATATACACACACAGACGGGCACACACACAAAAGTGTCAAAAGATAAAATAATCAGCTGAATTTCCCATCTGGAGATGACATTAACTTCCCTTGTTTGATGTCTGCCTGCCTGCCAGGAGGAAGCAAAAGAGAGAAAAGAAGTTTTAAGGAGGTGGTCCTTAAAAGTTTTACATTGAAAAAGATAATTTGATTTTAGAACCATTTTGCACAGTGATACTACAGAGAATAGAAGTGTGTGTGTGTAAGTGTGTCCACGTGTACGCATGTGCGTGTATCTTGTAGATACTGTAAAAAACAGTGTGTAAAGTATATCATATTAGGGCAAGGGCCACTTAAAATTCTACATTTTTAACTTAGTAAACACAATAAAACAAGCAAGCAATTTATACCAGGGCTGCCTCTTTTTAATCATTCTTTTAGTCGATATAGTATATATAGTATATAGTATTTTATAGATTAATTAAATAATCTCATTAAAAATATTATTTTATGTATAATCACATAAAATTGATATATATCATTTGACAAATGATTTTCCCAGTTTACATATAAATTATTTTTTATTTATTATTGTTAGTGATTACTAAACATGTAATACAGAACATTTCCTCCTATGTGTTTACTTACCAATTATTGTTACAAATAGGTAATACGTACAGAACAATTTTCCACAATTAGTTGACTTAGCTATTATTGTTTATTGTTTGTTTATTATTGTTTTAGTGATTAATACAATACTACAAACAAAGAGGTGCTTTAAAAAACACTGTCAAGGGTGTGTAGACTTTTTAGAACCACTATATGTGCATGAATTCATGAGGTTGTAAAGTTGAACTTTCAAGTAAGTCGTAAGTTAGTGCGACAACAGAAATCAAGTCAAGTCCTGCCACATTCATTTGTAACTAGCTTTGCGGGCTGTGTCAAATAGTTTTTAATTTCAGCAAATATGGTGGGCCAACACAAAATTGATGGTGGGCCACAAATGACCCTAGGGCCAAAGTTTGGATTGCCCTGATAAATATTGTCTAAATAATGTCTAACATTATACTGCCTTAATACTTTCCAAACACTTTGGCATTTTTTTGTTTTCATTATTTTTTTCTAAACATATATTTTGCAGCCTATTTTATCGTCGGCGCTTGACCAGTTTAGGAGTTGTACGTGCGCTGCAGCAGTCGCCGTTCACGACTCAACTCTTCTCTCGTTCATCTGAACGCTATCAGCATCAATTGACTGTCAGCTTCTCCTGCGGGACGATAAATCATCCAATTAACACTCAGCTAATGGGCACCAGTGTAATTAGGGTTGTCAGCGCTCCCTCATGGACCCCCCCCCCCTCCCCCCTCGGTTGTTTCAACTTCTCTTTTAGCCCCACTCGTTTTGCCCCGCTGATTGCTACTCCTCCGGGACGTGTCGAAACACACACTTGCTCATACACTTTTGTGGGATTAGCATAAAGGAAGTAACGGCGGGGGAATACGCCGTTTAATGATCGCCTCTTGTAAACACGACCGTGTTAGCATGTCACTGACAGAAGAAGCAAGCAGACCGAACCAACGTCTGAATCCATCCGTGTTCGGAAACAGGGGCACTAAGAGCTTAAATTTACTTACCCGTGTTACGTTGTTTTGAAAAATCCGGAAGGCCACGCTGTGTTTCCTTTTCACGTTCTCTGTTCGTCTGTAGCTTTAGCGGTGTTTGTGTCAGCCAAGGTTGTTACCTTGGTTTCAAGAAAAGAACTAGCAGAGTGACTCAACGTTTGAGTCCATCCTTGTTTACATGCAGAGGCATTAAGATCACGTTTACTTTGTGTGAGAAAGCCTTCAAGCGCTTTTATTTTTAATGTTTCGTTATATTTTACTTTGATCTACTACTTTTTAATTTGGAAGGCGCTATGTTTCAATTTCCTGTTTTTACCTTCCCGAAACCGATTGGCTGTTTGTCACCATTTTCATATTTCTGGGCACTTTCCTTGATTTTATTTTTTCCTGGGTGTAGACTCTGCGCTCACCAAATTGTCCTGGCAGTTGATTTGCCAAGCCCGCACGAACCGCAGCGGTCTCGCGGTTGAAATCAGCATTAGCGGCGAGCCAGGCCTCATTGTTTTGACAAAAACACACACCAGCGAAAATGTTTTATTCATCAAGTCGACTCACTTAAGCAATACAAAACAAGTCATGAGAGCAATCCCTTGTGTCAGTCGCGCATGACAGCATTTGGGCTGCGTGGGAAAACATACTGCTGCAAAATTAAAACGCAATCGGAATAGAGGGTGTGGAATAAAAAAACAAAATAATCAAAAACAAATAAACAAATAATCATAAAGTATTCTGTCAACTAACTGTCAAATGTTTAGAATCTTGATTTATCACCCAAAATATTGTATGATATATATAGGATGCCGTCAGCGCTTTTTTTATTGTGTGCTTCTTTTTTTTGGCATACGTTTTTTTATTGTGGGCTTCTTTTTTCTTGTGTGCTCTCCTGTAAGGTGTTTTTTGTTTGTTTGTTTTTTGTTTTTTTTCTTGTTTGGTTAATTTTTGTGTTTGTGTCATTTGCACTTCATAGCCACCATATTATACTTCATTTTCCTCGCTTTAAAACCTCAGTTTTACAAAATAAGTAATACATTTTACACACTTTTTTCCCCCAACATTTTGTTTTTGTGTTTTGGGTCTTCATTTTATCAAGTGGTGTGCAGTATTTTAGCTAGAAAAAAAAACTATTAGGCTGAACAAAGTATTTATTATGATGAATATTTTTCAACATGAGGTCAGAACAAAAAAGACAATTTCCTTTGGAAATTGTTTATATTTTTTAATAATATTTATTTTTGAAGGAAAAAGTCATGCATTAGATTTTTTTTAATTACATTTTTTTCATTGTTTGTTATGTTTTTTGTGCATAAAATGAAAGAATTTTCCTCGTTATTGTGTGATATTGTGGCAGTAGTTTTTCTCCAATAAATAAGTCTTGCCGTCAATACTACCAGTTGCTGTTCCTTTTAAAGGATATGCACAACACGATGTTCCGCAGTGATTTACAAATGAAGGCAATATCTGTTTTTTTTTTCACGTCTCCTTGCTTGATTCCATCTCATCTTATGACACAGCTGCTCAAATTACACCGATAAATATTGCAGGTTCTACCAAATACAAACAGCAGGGTGAAGTGGGGTGATGGTTTATTTCTTTATTTATTTTTTTATCTTTCCCCCCCGCAGACGCCAGATAAGAAGCGCTGATGTTGAAGATGAAATGATTTTTAGTTCCCCCCCCCTAAGAGCTGTTTGACGTTAAATTGTCGGTGCGGCGCTTTGGCCCAATGCTTTTCATCAATTTACAGAAGAAATACAAATTTGCTTATGCCCATAGTGGGATATGTCGGAGTGAATGACAATCATGTGGCAGACGCGATTAGTGGGTTAAGTTTGCAGAATCCCATTTCAAGTCAAGGTTGGGCTTTGGAGTTAGGGATTGGATCAAGCCCACTTCAACCTGTGGGCCTGGAAGGGGGCTCCTCCCACCTGTGGTCCCTTCTGGAGGTTTGCGATTTCTTCTTTTTTCGAAAGAAGTCTCCACGTGACCTCTTTTCATCTGTGAGGCCCTTTGAGACTTCGGTGATTTAGGGCAAACAAATAAAATTTGATTGATTGATTGATTGAAGTATCAAGGTTTGCACGTCGGGTTCCGATTTTGATTTAGGGTTTGAAAGAAGGTTTAGGATTTCAAGTTGTGGTTTCGAGCTATGATTTTGGATCGGGGTTTCGAAATGGGTTTGGAAATTTGAGGTTAGGTTTCAAAGTGTTGTTCCAGTTTGCATTTAAAGACGCGTTTGGGTTGCAAAATGAGATTAGGGCTTCAAGACAGGTTTTGAGTGTAAAATCAGCATTTCAAGCCTGGGTTAGGGTTTCAGGTTAGGGTATCTAGATGGCGTTGAATTAGTGTTTCAATTTAAGGATTCTATCCGTGTGTATGGCGTCAAATTAGGGTTTTCATTTAGGGTTATTCAGGGTTTCAAATGGGGGATTATTTTTAAAAAGGTTTTGAAATGAGGGGTTTCAGACAGCTTCAAAGTAGAATTTCTGGCAAAGGTCATGTTTTAAGTTTAAGTTACAGTAAGTAAGACTTTAAGTTTTCTAGTGGAACGTTAGGGTTTCAAATTTGGGGTTCAAAAGTTTGCATTTCACATTTGTGTTTGTTGGTTAGAAATTGAGATTTCAAGCAGGTTTAAGGGTTTCAAGGTCAAATTTCTAAAGTATATCTGAGTTCAGAATACAACAAGATTCATCACGACGACACAGGAAATTGCAGTAATATTTATCCTTCCTTGCCGAGGATAAAGAATATATACCTCAATTGTCTGACTACATTTTGCGTTTTATTGCACCATGTGTATTTAAATATAGTTATTCAAACATACAACCACAACATCAGTGACCCATAACTTCCTTTTACCAAACCTTTTATAGAAAAATATCCTTTTTCCATTTGTATAACAATACATTTCTGACATTCCGGATGCAATCCATTCACACTCCTAAATCCACATCACGAAATCTTAGTGTGAACAGTGCATCAAAATAAAAGTATCCGTCCATGCCAATACGAGCCAGGCTGCAAAGGAGGTTTACTTTGAAAGAGCAACCCAGGAGGAAGTGATTAATTTCACTCACATTAGGTCCATCCTAAATGTCAGATTGATTTTTCTGCACCTCATTATTCACTGACGGCACTTTTGTTTCCCTCCAAAATATTGTAGGTAGGTTTTATATTCTCTCTCTCTCTCTCTCTCGCTCTCTCTCTCTCTCTCTCTCTCTCTTTATATATATATATATATGTATATATATATTCCCACAATATATTGTATGGAATCATAGGATTATATCACACGGCTGGAAAGCCAAAGGCTTCCTTTTTTGTTTTATTAAATGTAAGTGTGCATATGCCAAGAAACGGTTGGACATGTATTGGCGACATCAATACAAGCTTTACGAGAATGTCGCCGGAATGACGTCGGACCGCCACCAAGGCTTAATGCGAATGACTGATGCCGGCATGGATGTTTTCTTCCCTGAGGCTTTTTTCAAAAATGATAACACACGATGAGTGTGTAGAGATGTTTTTTGAGACGCTGCCTTTTAAATATAATTGTATAAATGTATCTTATTTATATGTAGCACTTACTATACTATTTTATTCCAAATTTTTAATCTGTATATAAAATTTGGATGTTTTTACCTGGGGTTTTGCACGCATTAGCTTATTAGCGTTGGTTTCCATTGTCCGCCGTGCGACAATTTCGCCTTACGATCCCAACTCCGGAACGGATTAAATTCGCATGGTGGAGGGCCGCTGTAACAGGAAAATGAATTTGAACTACTTGTGATAATTTCTTACTCCTCTTGGCGCTCTTGTTTTAAAATGAAGGCTGGTGAAATGAAAATATTCCACTTCCACTGCATCTTTGAGTGCCCGGAGGAGCAGAAAATATAAAAAGTAACTTAAGAGGCTTCATTTCCCCATCATTGTAATTTCCACACCTAATTTTTATTTCCCAAAAATAATCAGGGGTCACGCAAAGTTTGAGCGCATTCCGCTCATTATCTGCGGTCGTCCAATTGTCCATCCATGAATTCGGCTGCATTCATTCGCGCATAGCAAAATACACGCTACTGTAGAACAACACATGACAGAATATCCTGCAAGGTAAAGCCAATTAGCGACGGTTCCTTTCTTGTATGAATCCAATATTTTCTAGGTCAGAGATGGACTAAAAAAAAAATGTATTGAATATTTCTCGCGGTATTGTAAAGCTTGGCAGTGGAGGATGATGTGATTTCAAGGTGACTGCACGGTGATATGAAAACCAACCTTGGAGTGGATCAACCTTCCCTCCTCCGTCGCTCCGTGTGTGTTATTCTGTGTGTGTGTGTGTGTGTGTGTGTGTGTGTGTGTGTGTGTGTATGTTGGCCTATAAATAGGTGCCACCTTAATCCAATAGAAAAGACACAAACACCTCTGACTGTGTGTGAGAGAATTAAAGCAGCGGCGTACTGTATACGGAAGGGATGAAGCTTTACTTTACCTCCTTGAAGGTCTCCTCTCGATGGACGAGAAGAGACGAGGACGCCGAACAATCGGGGCGATTGTAGTTATTTTTATTGTGTTTCGACATGACAAACAACCCTCGTAGCGCTTTCCTACCGTCGCAGAATACAAGCGGTACTTAAAGGTGGCTAAGGCTGCGACTAGCGCTTTTTTTAATTGTTAAATTTGATTATTGCTTTGAAGAATCAGTTTTGATATTCTCCAGTTTCTGTAGTCCTCCAAGAAAGCAGATTTCATAAATGTGTGTTTTTTATTTGAGTAAAAACAACAAATGTGCAAACATACGCTTGTATCTTAGAAAACAATCATCAACATTTATTGCCAGATGGATTTTATAGACCAAATCAGAAGCTGAGTTTTAACTAACTTATGCTTATGAATTTGCCGAGAAGTCAATTTGAAATAATGTTCTGTTTGGGCAGTCGAAATTGTGTTAAATCTTTGGTTGAAAATATGACCTCTTTCAGTCTTAATGTATTCATACAGCTTTACATACATTCAATCATTGTTACTGTTCTAGTTTCCGAATACCGGAAGTTCCGTTGCAAGGGAT
Source organism: Hippichthys cyanospilos (assembly GCF_059441005.1). Taxonomy (NCBI): domain Eukaryota; kingdom Metazoa; phylum Chordata; class Actinopteri; order Syngnathiformes; family Syngnathidae; genus Hippichthys; species Hippichthys cyanospilos. Next base: position 10,703,270 of record NC_142369.1, on the reverse strand, counting down.
CAATTATTAATGTTATTAATTTTAATGAAATATTCATTCTACATCAATTAATTATTGATTAATGATCAACAATGATTTATTTTATTATATGTTAATATATATATATATATATATATATATATATATATATATATATATATATATATATATATATATATATATATATATATATATATAATTTTATATAATAATATATATGATTTAGTATTAATAATAAATACTGTTGATATTATTTTACAATTTTAATGTTGAAAAATGAATGCAAATGTTTTTTTTCCAGGTTGGGGAATTTCCATTTGACAGAGGTCCGTAGTTGGGAATACTTACCGTATCAATCGTAAAACCTTAACATAACTCTTGATCGTAAAACATTTCAGGTTTTTCATTAATTGAAACGAAAAAAAAAAATCAACTCGTTATTATACTTTCAAAATCATCTCGCGGGCCGGATTAAATTCGTTTGCGCATCAGATTCGGCCCGCGGGCCATACGTTTGACAGCCTTGTTTTAATTCAAACAAAAATCAAAAATCAACTCAAAGCCTTGATTCAATCTAAAACTAATTTTAACTAGTTCTATATAGTTATATATATTGTATATTTACTTATAAAAGACTTATTTGAGAAAATCTAATTAAAGCAACTTAGTTCTCAATAAAACCACAGCAATGATTGCAAAAAAGATAACAAATTAAGTAAATTCCTTTCACCTTATTTCTTTAAAATACAAAATTGCATCAAAACCATCCTCACAAGAGGTTTTTTTCCCATACATTCATTAACTGATTTACAACACTGTGTGTCATCATAATATAAAGCAAAACGAGAAAGTATATCTTCGATACACGATGTCCCGTTTGTGCCACTTGAAGACGTATGTCTCCACACCCCGCTTCTTGTGTGGCCGTTGTCCAAAGCAGTGATGAATCAAAAAGAGCAACACGTGCGACCCAAACAAGAGTGCTCATGTTTCCTAGTCCGTGACCGCGTTTAAGGCAAACTAATAGCGGTGTGTCGCTACCATAAATCTCCACGGAAAAAAAAAAAAAATCGCATCACCAAGATGGAGAGCACACCGCTACCATTTTAATGCTGTGTGTGCGTATGTGACTGAGGTAGAAGATCCACTAATACCACAAAATACAGGTCTGCCATTTTGCTTTGAAGCAGCCATTTTGGTAGGCATCTACAACCCAGAACTTCTCTAAAAGATTTTTTGCAAATTCCACCTCCAAAGTCGCTTTCACTTAGTGCCATGGAATTCCGTAGGCATGTCTATTATGAGCAGCCCCGCAAAAAATTAAAACACTTAGTAAACCCCTTTGATTTGAACCAGACCTTTTTGGGTCAAACCCTAAATTGTGACAGTTAAATAATGTAAAAAATAGTCAGGAGGTCTGTGATGAATAGAGCCACAAAAGAGGTTTTCTTTCAGTTGTATTGACGGGGCCGTTTCCATTGCTTCTGCAAAGACAAAATTGTTCCAGAGAACTTTTGAAGAATCACCACTTTCTCATACCTGAAATTTAGTAGATCACCATTTTAAGATTATTTTGCTCACTGGCAGTGATCCTGCCCCAAAACACATGTAATTTAGCAATGTGAAATTATGAAAGGCCTGTGTATCGAGAATAAACCTGAAAAAAAAAGTCTTAGAACAACGCTTGAAAAACATAGGAAGTCTGCGATTTTTACCCAAATGAGCAACTTTAAGCCCGCAAAGCCAATGGCACTTTGCAACATGAAATTTGGTAGACATGTTTATCATGAATATACCAACAAAAAAAATCTCAAGAAAATGCTTGACACATAATTTTACGTCAGCCATTGCCGTTGCTATTGTGTTATTTTTTGGGTCATTTTGGTCATTTCCTTGCGATTTTCTCCTTGACTTTCACCGTATTTTGTGCAGACATAGTTTAACGCCTCACCATAAAACCCGAAACTTTAATAAGTCAACCCCGCAAGGTCGGTTCTCGAGCAAGCCCGACACCCAACAAATTTGGCAGCGGGCCGGTTTCAAAACGAGCTGTAAAGGCAAACCAGCGAAAGGAGCAAATGGGACCAATTGTAAGGAAGATACCAATTGATTCAAATAAAAAAAGGGGGACATAAAGGTAACAAATAGAAGAGGGTGCACAGCGGATGACTTGCTGTGACAATAAAAACTGGCGACAGGCGCACAAATCGACACACAATAGCCGTGGCGACAATCCCTCCCATAAAGCGCACACACCAAGCGCCCGCTTTTATACCCTTGGCAGAATAAAACTCTTCTCTTACTGGACAAAATTTCAATAACATCCAAGACCTTGGTTAATTAAACTACGAAAAATATGTTTATTCAATCAAGAAAACTGTGAATACCATAATTCCCCATACATAGGATGCACTTGTATATAGGTCGCATCATTAATTTTAGGGTGAAATTCTTGTGGTTTTTTATGTCACTGTGTATAGGAGGCACACTCAGTTTAGTAATGTAGTAATATTCTTGTGTGTGAACAAGGACGGACTCCGACGTTGGTTCAGTCTGCTTGCTTCAGTTGATGAAAATAAGGGATCAGCTAACACGAGCCGTTGTTAACTGAAACAGGCACTGGCTGTTAACAGCCAACTGACGTGCGACCACTAGCTCATCTTGTTACCATCATTCTTGGAAGTAAGAATACGGCCAGTATTAAAATGCATAATGTCAGAAATTGGCATATGGCTGATGGATCAGTCTTCCTAAAATGAATGTAGAATAAGAAAAAAATTAAACATAAATAAGTTACCATTCACAGGATGCATCCATACTTTTGGCCTTCATTTTTGGAAAAAAAGTGTTTCTTATATTTGAGGAATTCCGATATTTGTTCGAAAAAATATACTTTTGGGCAGGTAATGTCCAAATATTTTTGCATCACCATCTACTTTTTGGGTCACTGCAATTTTTTTATTTTTTTCATCGACATTAGCAATATTAGCTTCGTCCTTCAGCGGACAGCTTTAAAACATTTAAGATATATTTACAATTGCTCAATCAATATGGCATGATCCAAATACTGTAATTGAATTTTATTTCCTCAATCATCAAAAATTTATGGCGAGCAATGAATTGCAATGAATTATCCTAGCTGTGAATTACGTTCACGATCGACCGGTTTATTGTGAACCCTTTTACTTTGTGGGCATGGTGAGCTTTTTAATCATCACTTATAACTTGGAGTTTTAAAGCTACAAGATGTTATTTTCCAGCAGTACAATACTTTCATCATAAAATTTGGATGGAACCAGATTTCAGTGTGACATGATAATCTGCATAACAATAAAAAGTGGTGTATTTATCCATATTTAGTGAATGAATAAACATGGACCTAATATTGATCCTTGAGGGACCCCACACAGAAGCAGAGCTCTGGACTCGGACGTGTCAGTGATCTTTCCCGAGAAGGTCCTTTTTCACAGACAAGATGCTACACAATTGATGGGAGAAAGAAGCCTCATGAACCACTTGAGATTTTTTTTTCCTATTTTTTACATTCCCATCACTACTGCTATCTATATCTGCAGGGCGCCAGAGTAAACTCGCTTTGCGCTTTGTATTGTTCATAGGAAAAACAATCATATTTGTTGGATTACTTCAAGAATTATTTAAATTTTTCCATCAGACACCCTCCCCGCCCAAATTCTTACGGAGAGCCAGATCTGTTTTTGACTAACAAATTGTTTGTGCTCGGCTCGCTGGGTTTTGTGAAGTTCATCAACATCTTCAGCACGTCGCGAGCATGAGTAATTGGGGGTGGGCAATGTTAGCGCGCCCTTGGTGCCCTGGCCCCGATCAATCTCGGTAGGAAGTGTTGGCTTTAGCCCCGCCCACCTGCCAGGGCCAAGGGAATTAATATTAATCAAGCATCGATTTCGCCCTGAAACACTGACCGCGCGTTACTCACATCTATTCATCCTTTTATGTGCTCCTCTTCCTCCTTTTACCTCCCGCTCTCCTCTTTTCCATCAACCGCAATTTTCCCTGTTTTTTTTTTTTCTTTTAGCGCCATTATCCCATTATCCGTCATCAGCCGCCTCACTCCTTCTTGTTCTACATTTACCCTCCTTCATTACACTCTCCCGTTTGTCGCTCGGTCCACGGTGCGCTCCCTCGTTCATCCATTCATCGAGCCTTCTTTACAGCCCAGCGCAGGAAAAATAGAGAGAAGAAAGAGAGGAGGAGGATCAGGAGAAGGGCTCAATAAAACACAATGGCCCATTGTTGTGGTGTCATTCCATTAGTCACCTGGACGCCAGGATGGAGAGTGCCCGGGACTTTGGGACTAAATCAGAACAAGAACAAAATCAAAAGAAAGGGAAAAAAGACAAGTAAAAAGAGAAAAGTAATGAAACAAAAAGGAAAAGGAAAGGGAGATCCAGAAAGTGGGAAAAAAAAGTGATAGAAAAGTGAAATAATGACAGGAAAAGAGAAAAGGTGAGAAAATGAAAAAGGGAAATGAGAGAAAAAAGATAGAAATGAAAGAAAAAGAAGACAACAAAGAACAACAAAAAGAAAAAAGAGGAAAAGAAAGTAAAAGAAAGAAAAGATGATAAAAATGAAAAGTGATAGAAAAATATGAAAGAAAGAAAAAGAGAGAAAGAATTGAAAATAAGAAAGATAGAAGGAAGAAAAAGAGAAGGGAAAAGAAAAAGAAAAGCGAAAGCAAAATAATGAAAAAAAAACAAATAATAAAGGAAGCGATAGAAAAAAGCAATTAGAAGAGAAAGAAACAAACTGAAAATGAAAAAGAAAAAGAAAGCAAAAAATAAAAGAAGCAATAGAAAAAAGCAATTAGAAGAGAAGAAACAAACGTAAATTAAGAAAGAAAGAAAGAAAGAAAGAAAGAAGAAAGAAAGAAAGAAAGAAAGAAAGACAGAAAGAAAGAAAGAAAGAAAGAAAGAAAGAAAGAAAGAAAGAAAGAAAGAAAGAAAGAAAGAAAGAAAGAAAGGATCATATTGATAAAAAGGGAAATAATGGGAGGAAACAAAAGAGAAGGAAAAAAAAAAGTGAAACTTAAAATACAAAGAAACAAAGAAACAAGAATGAAATGATCTCTATTGATTAAAAAAGAAAAATAATAGAAGAAAATAAATAGAAAAAAAAGAAAAAACACGGGAAGTGAAACTAAAAAGAAAGAGACAAATAATCAAACAAATAAAGAAACTAAGACAGAAATAAAGCATCTATATTGCTTAAAAAAGAAAAAATAATGGAAGGAAAAGAAACAGAGAAAGTGAAACTGTAAAAAGCAAGAAAGATACAAATAATGCAACAAATAAAGAAAGAAACTAAGAAAGAAATCGGCTTAAGTTGTTCATTAGATTGGGTAAATTTCTCCATGTTCTGGCCAGATGAGTTAGCGTACCTTGTCACTTTTCAATTTGCTGATCGGTCGACCATCAGCTCCAAAATCCCAATTCTGTGATGACTGGCCGAAATTCATCTTTGTTCAACTTTTATTGTTGTGTCGAGAGCACTCAACATGTGACGTGACGTGCGAAAGACGTCGCTTAATGAAGATGAACGAGGATAATGACACTTCTTCTTCTGTTTGACGAGCGGCGCTATTAAACGGCCTTTTTCCGCGCTTTAAAAGCTGACCCGCCCACTGCGTTGCCATAGCAATGCGGGCAAATGTCACTGATTATTACTGGGGACAAATAGCTCAACAAGCATGTTCAGCTTAGCTAAAATCATGAACAAGTGGGAATCTTCCTAAGGTCAAACGCAACTGCTCATGCGTCTTTGTTGGTTTTCCCGACGGCAAAATAGAATGCACCTATTGCTTTTATTTACTGGAAAAGTTACTTCATTTTTAGTATTTCCAAACCGACGCCAAAGAATTACTTGTTTGAATAAATACCCCAACCTTTTTCAATAATCACTTATAAAAAAAAAGACTTCGAATATAAAATTATTCCCCATATTCTGTTCTTTTCATATCATATTACATTTATTTGGTTACGCTCCTTCCAGTGTTGTAGTTTTAGGTTTGAGTTTTTTTATCCAATCAAAATTCAGCTAACGTGTGTCACCAGGCTGTACGAAATCTGCCCGAGGCCTTCACAATCAACAGTGTGGGCGGAGGAGCATATAGATAGATTAACCAATCAGATCACGAGTTGGAAACTGTAAGGCCTGCTAGAAGGCCTCACGATGGCAACCAAGCCGCGCAGTGCGCTTGGTTGCTCTGCAAATAATAACAATGATAATAAGAGTAATAATTTGCAACTTGTCTTTAAAATGTTTTTTTTAGAAAGCAACACACATTTGTTGTTACCAACAACCCTTTGGAGCAGTTTTTACAGCCGTCTGATTTCAAAACTAGGTAAATATCTACTGATCACACGGACAGAAACCAAAAGTGCAATTCGGCCCTCGATTAAATTGTGTTTGACCTCCCTGGTCCAGACCAACAAACACGTGACACCTGACAGGTAGGTGAGTGCAGGAGTGGAGCGGCGCCACCTATGCTACAATTATCAGGAAAAATATCCACATTTGAAATGCGGTGTGTATAACAGAAAATGGCTGAAAGAAAGTCAAATAAATGTAGGGGGGAGAGGGGTAGATGGAGGTGGAGTGGTTCCCATCAGTTCCGCCGCTTGCATTCGGAAAACTACTTTGGCTGCTTTGTGACGGACCTTTTTTTCCCCTGGACTGACGGCGGCACAGCGGCAATTACCAGACCATCATTGCGCTGTCAGGCAGAGGTCTAAAGGTGCTCTTAAGGCGCCACAGCGCTACTTTTCCAGATGTTCTTTACTGTTGTAGGTTTACAATCATCCACTGTCAGACATTTTAAAGTGTCTTTTTTTTTTTTTAAGGCAAGTTGCATGCTTGGAATGCAGTGGTATGTTGTAGCGCAACATGCGTGGTAGCACTGAGCTCCACCGGAAGGCGAGAAGATGTTGCAAATGTTCTGTTTGTTATTTTTTTGGCACAAGATGTGTTTGTTGTGTTCACCCAATGTTTTTTTTACAATGATAAGGCACACTTTTTATGTACAGGCCTCATTGGGGCCATGGTGTGACCTTGGAATAGGTTATGAAAAACACCTGTGGCATTTATTTTATCACACTAGCATGGACACACACACACAAACAAATGTCAGTCAAAATAATCAAGTTTAATAAAAGACAAATAAAGTAAAGAAACAAAAGTGTTTTTATTTTCGAAACGTACATATAATGCCTTTTTTTTCATATAATGCCTTTTCGTTTTGTTTTTTTATAGTGCCATGGTGAACATTGATCTTTCATTGTGGAAACGTTTATCAAAAACAAACAAATCTGAAAATGCAACACAACGAGTGTTCCGTTTGCACTTAACGCGTTAACACTTAACACGATCTCGATATGGGTCACCGGCTTCGGAGCTTTGGCCTTCGACACTGTGTAGACAATAACGGATCGCGTTTGACTGATTTCATTTTCGAACCTAATGAAACAGAATGGCATTATATGTACTTTTATTATATGTACCGTATTTTCCGCACTATAAGGCGCACCCTCAATTAATGACATATTTCAAAACTTTTTCCATATATAAGGCGCACTGGATTATAAGGCGCACCCTCAATTAATGACACATTCTAAAACTTTGTCAATCACATTATAGTAATACTCAAAGTAATAACAATAATAACTCAAATAATAACTCTAAACTCTCAATAGCATATTAAGCCAATGTCAATATGACCAACCTCGTTCGACTGTAAACACACAAAAGAAACAGGTCAAGCTTACTTTATCAGATAATTCCTCATCTACGAATCCCAATCGCAATATTGATCCATATATAAGGCGCACCTGATTATAAGGCACACCATCAGCTTTTTAAAACAAATAAGGCTTTTAGGTGCGCCTTATAGTGCGGAAAATATGGTATTTATATATATAATACATGAGTATATAAGTGTAATATATACACCCTATATATCAATATATCTAACCCTAACCCTAACCCTAACCCTAACCCTATATATATATATATATATACAAGTACATATGTACTTGTATACATATTATATGTACTTATGAAAATAAAAACACTTTTTGTTCTTTATTTGTCTTTTAATAAACCTACAAATGTGCCTGAGCCCGTGCTTAAAAGCCTACTTTGAAATCACATTCCTTGTTTAAATTCTTCCTTGGAAGCCATTTTGCATTTGCATATTTTGGAAACCAAGCCCTAATTTCAAACCCTAACTCAAGTTTGAAACTGTCATGATCTGATATAGTTGTCAGGAGTCAGGTTGCACTCACAAAAGACAAAAAGTATAATATATATATATATATATATATATATATATATATATATATATATATATATATATATATATATATATATATTGGTTATATTTATTTATATATTTTATATATATTTATTTATATTTTTATATATACTATATATATATATATATATATATATATATATATATATATATATATATATATATATATATATATATATATATATATATAAGTGAATAGTTTTTGAACTGAAATCAGAATGTTTTTTTTAAAAAAATATGATTAGAAATGCACAAAGAATACACTGAATCGACAAAGAAACTTCAAATCAACACTAAAAAAAAAAAAAAAAAAAAAAAAAAGCACCCCGTGACTGCTAGATTTTGGCCAAATCTACAAAACAGTAAGAGGTAAGAGCACAAGCTTTTTTTAAATGAAACAAACAAATGCAACTTCTGAACAGTTTTTATGTTTGTGGGGGGTGCTTAGCTGCCGTAATTCTTCGCTCTAATGGAAACTAGAGTGTTTTCACCCGTTATATTTCAAATTACTATTATTATGATTATCAGAACAGTTTTTATGTTATAAAACAGTGAGCATTAGCGTTAGCATAATTTTGCTAGATGGAAGAAAATGCGGCCATGAGAGCATCTCCTCACAACCTCAATGTGAAAAGTGGCTTTTTCACCATTGTGTAAAAACAGCAATTTTGTTGATTTGCTTGTCATTTTATGAACACACACTTTTTTTTTTCCGTTTTCTCCACATCTTGTGACGATCCAAGGACCTTTTTTTTCGGGACTGAAATATTGTACATTTCATTGTTCCTCACTTTTATTCAGGAACATTTTGTGAGGTCCCTGCATTCGTGCTTAAAAAGTTCATATTTTTTTGCAAGGTCCATTCCCCTCGTTTGCCTGCGTCCCAGACGCATCATTTTTTTGACGAGGACGCATACTTTCAAATCATCCGTTGGACACATCCTTTTTTGACATCAAAATATGAATCATCATTCATCCACTCTTTCATTCAACGCTTGACCACTTACAAACATTTTGACAACTACGTCCGCCATGTTTGTTTTGATCTCGCGGCAAAAAGAACGCCAATCGAGAAAAAAAGAACGCGGCTTTCATTACATTGAATTCTGCTCACAGCGTGAGGTCAAGTCGATCAAATAAATTACAATTAGATCGTTGTCACGACCTTGCTTACGGGAGTACCTTCAAAATAAAAGTGTGACAATACCATTTGTTTCATACAATACTTGATAGCCCACATTTTATTTTAAAGCATTGTCTGGCTCCCTTTACAGTACTGATTTGCAGTGGCCAAATTTTTAAACCATTAAGTATGTATTTGTCCTTACAATCTGGGATCTGTTTTTCTTTTTCTTTTAAATCCCCCCCCTTCTAAAAAAAAAAAAAAAAAGTGTTATTTTTAGGCCGAAACAAAGTAAACTGCAATTTTTGTTTTTTTAGCATCAGTAACAAGTCGAATAATACACAATCAGGTAACAATGAGCAGAAGAAGCAGAAATGGAGCACCCCAGAAGCTCGAGAAGAGGAACAAAACAGACATGTTGAAACTAATCAATCACTCAAAGTAAAAAGCGGACTTTTCCACCAAAATGGACTGTTAATCAGTGGTTACGATGTTAAAACGATGACGGATGCTACATGTAAGTTCATTCTATTATTTGAATGCATTTTACCGTGTCATTTGGTAATATCTGTTGGTTTTTGCTCACGTCCAGTATATGCAGTTTGAACCTTGGACTTAATTGTTTTTTTTGTGCAATTTTTGGGACTCCAAACTCTTCTGATGGGTCCCAAGTGCTGCGGACCCAACAGTTTTCAAACGTAAAATGAGCATTGAGGGTATCTGTGTGAACGGGCTAATGATTAATAGTTGTTGCGTTTAAGGTGACCTTTTGCACAGTTTTGCATACAATGAGCATTTTGCGGCATCTTCACATGAAAGGCTCATTACTCATATGCAGGACAACTGTATGAAACATTTATGTCTGTGTAAAAGGCAAATGATTGAAAAAACGGATGTTTTTAAATTTGGTGATAGTACTTTGCATGTAAAAAATCAATTTGGAGTTTTTGCATAAAAGAAACGTGACTCAACCTTTGGGAATTTATCGTCTCGCTGGGTTCTGTGTGAAATTGTCCGATGGAGATATAGTCAAGCGAGAGTTATTGCATTTTTTTTCTCAAAATGGTACAAAATGCAAATGAATACATATGCAGACAATGCTACATAATGATCAATTAAAGTGATGATTTTTGACCGTTTTGCAGGACGTGAAAAAGTTGTGACATGATCTCATGTTGTTGGAGCTCATGTTTATTTATTTACAACATCTGATTACATGGCACTCTGACTCATTAACACTTACAAATAATAAATATTGCCGTCCAAACAAAGTAGTTGTCTCTATGTTGTTGTTCTCTGCATCATCACCTGAGCTTTTAACATAAAACAGCGGTGAGCACCCACCCAATGTTAACGCCCAGCCTCACCTCAGTGCTTAATTTAAATAAATAATCAGAATTCTTTTCTAAAATGAAGGTCTAAAACACTTGCAAAGAACACAGATCAAACCAGACTATATTTCAAAATCAAACTAAAAATAATTCAAATTTACTTTTGAAAAAAGGTCCATTGTCTCGCAATAGTTTCGCTTTTCTTTTCAACCAATGGGAGCAGTCGACAGAGAGCAGGGAGAGCCGTCATTGGCTGGAAGTTTTTTTTTTTTTTGTATGAAACAACAGGAAGTGACATCCCTTCTTGTTGCTAATTGTGCAAGTATGAGTCCAGGCTCATTTTCCTCCATTGTCTGATGCCAAAGTCTTTTACTTTGAAGACAGGAAATGACTTCATCGAACAATTTTGGGGATGGCAAAGGAGAATATTCCAAATAAATCCTTAACCTAACCACTTTTATGCAGCAATAAATAAAATGACATCATAAAATATTTGAATGCGAGTCTGAACTCTCGTCTCGAAAAACACAAAGGTTACCTTGCGATTGCAACAAAAAAGGCCAACTTCATAGTAGCGTGCCCTACAGAACAAAAGTTGTTTTACTCACTTCCTGTCCCTACTTGTGCAAATTGTATTTCTCACAATTTTGATGGTAAAAGCTTTTACATTGTAGACAGGAAATGAAAAATTGATTAAAGATTAAAAAACAGATCCTAAATCCGATCTATTGTACGAAACCATAAATAAATCTGCAACATAAAAAAAAAGTTTTTTATGCGAATGGTGACTTATTGTGAAAAGCACAATGGTAATGGTAATGGCAAAAAAGGGAGGACTCGGTGGCTTTGTACACTCGTCCCGCCAGGCCCTACAGATGAAAAGAATGTTTCTGTTTTACTCACTCGTTTTGTATTCTTGTCTTTTATTGCATTAGCTTGACTTTCAACTTCCTGTTTGTGTTGCGCGACATCCTCGGCCAGTCCTCCCCGTCCTTCCCACGCTCCGAAAGGCATCACAGGTGAATTGTCTTGATGGGTTCACCCGGACCCGCATGCCTGGTTCCTATCGGGCGCCGCATCCCCGCTCGCACCGCCCCCATCCCCCTCTGCTCCGCCATTCGACGGCCCGTCTCTCGGCGCGGTCACCAATTGTCTAGCAGCCTCAACTCCTGAGTTGGGACTGGCCCGCGTCCAAATCGCGGCAGAAAATCTCCTCTCCCCGCCCCTCTCGGTCCCCCCGGTCATCCGCCGGTCCGTCCCACCCGCCACATAGTCACAAATTGTCCTGCAGCCTCTCCATGTAGCTCCTGATTTCCGAGTGGCCCGCGTCCACGTCGTGGCAGACCCACTTGATGTCGTCCTCGCCGCCCGTCCCGAGAAGGACGGAGGGGTTGGCGTAGGGGCCGCCGCTCCCGGCCCCGCCCTGGCGGCGGTCGTTGGGCAGCACGGTGGCGAACGAGGTGAATTTGACTCGTTTGCGTTTGGCGGACGCCCTGGGGGAGTTGTTGAGATGCTCGGGGTCGTGTCGGGCGGCGGTGATGGCGGAAAGGCACTGGTGGGGGTCCGGGAGGGCCCGGGGTAAGGTCTGGCTGTGGGAGACGCCCCGGTGTCCCCCGCCGCCCCGGTTGGCGGCCACGGCCATGGCGGTACCCGCCCCGTTCAGGAGGTACTTGCTCTCCTCATAGGCGTCCTCGCCTCGGTCAATGATGGTGGTGCACTCGTCGGGGAGCGCCCCGGGACACGGGTCCGCGTGGTCCGGGCGGTCCGCCAGGAGGTCGGCCTCGTTGCCCAGCCAAACCCAGTCGTGGGCGTGGTTCATGTTGCCGCCCGTCTCCAACACGGGCACTTGCTTGTGGCGGTATCTGCGCCACAAACGCCAGAAATGCATTTCAAAAAAATCCTCAGTCTAATATTACTAATATCATTTTTTGCTACCTTAAAAACTAACTCTGGTTTCAAACCCTATTTTGAAACCTTAACCCTAGTTTGGAACATTACTACCAAACCATAATTTGAAAAACACGTTTTTCTCTGAAATTATGCCTAGAATCCTTAACCGTGGTTTTAAACCATACTTTGAAACCCCAACTCCAGTTTCGGACCCTATATTGAAAATCTAACCCTAATTTGAAAGACTAATTTCAAACCCTGAGGCTAGTTTGGATCATTACATTACATTGAACTCTTAAATCTAAACAGAAACCCCACTTTGAAACCTGAATCTATTCGAAACTAGATTTTGAAACCATATCCCTAGTTTGAATCCATGACCCTGTTTTGAAACCGTAATCGTAGATTCAAAACGCTACTTTGAAAAAGTAAGATTTGTTTCAACACCTAATTTAAACCCTAATCCTGGTTTGAAAGCCCACTCTGAAACCCCAACCCGTCTGAAAACCCAAATTTGAACCCCTGGTTTTAAACCTTACATTGAAATCGCAACACAAGCTTTAAACCCTATATTAAAATGCAATCCTATTTTCAAAACCTGATTTGAAACCCTATTTTGAAGCGCCTACCACAGTTTCAAAAGCTAAATACCCCGACTTTTATTTGAGATTCTTTCAATTTCAGACCTTATTTTGAGACCTTAACCCTCATTTCAAAACCCATTTTAAAACCCTATTACTAAATTAAAATGCTACTTTAAAGTCCCAACCCTTACCTGAAACCCTAAGTCCAGTTTAAACACTTGTTTGAAACTTTGATCTTAGTGTCAAACCCAGCTTTGAAAAATGAACACTAGTTTTGAACCCTAATTTGAAACCCTAACCCGAATGGTAACCCTGATCGGAAATAAAACCTTTGTTTGAAACCCCATTTTGAAATCCTTAACCTGTTTTCAAACCTTCTTTTGTAAATGGTAGAGTGTACTCGAACTCTCGCCTCAACAGAGCGAAAGAGAAACCTTACCTGAAGGCAAAGCTGACGCAGTTGATGAGGAAAACGAGGATGGCCAGACAGAAGACCCCCAGGAGGGCGTACATGCCGATCTCCAGGTCCGACAGCCCCCGGGTGGTCTGAGTCAGCTCGCCGTCTGAAGGCCCGGGCACCTCCACTTGCGCCGGGGAGCCGGCGTAGTCTCCCGCCCTGCTCGGACCTCCGGCGCCGCCCCGCCCGCTGCCGCCTGCTTTCCCGCCTGACGCCCGATGCGTCACGGTGCTCTTGGTCGTTAAGCTGACCTGACGAGCGGACGGATAATCGTCAAGTCAGAAATGGTCATTCTTGTAAACTCTTTCATCTTGTTTTAGATTTGATGTATTTTAGAATCATGAGCTCTGGCTCGTTTGTTCATTTTGCAAAGCCGATTTCACGTAGCGGTCAATTAAGAATTTTGCTGTCGTCCCACCTTCCTCATGGCGCCTTCCTCCCGGTCTGCAGCCACGCCCACATTTTTGGAGTCCCACTCAGCTGCGTCTCCAGCTCTCAGCTGCTCGGTGCCGTTTTCCGCCCCGGCGCCTTCCTCCGGAACTCCGTCGCCCCGGGCGACGCCAAACTTGACCGCAACGTTGCCCACGCCTGACGCCAACACGCTCTTCCTCTTGGACTTCTGGCACGTCTCTGAGATCACCATCTCCACGCGCACCAGCGCCCCCTGGCCTTCACCTTCCGCCACCACCACGGGCCAATGTTGCTCCTGGTGGAGCAATTCCACCATTGAGCGCTCACAAGGGAAGACGTACATTCATTGACCGCATGACTGACTAACCGAATGGATGATTAAACTAACTTACTGGCTGAGTGAACAACTTACTGACAAGTCGCTAAATAACTATCCAGTTGATTGATTAGCCTTATTCCTAAATACAGTGATCCCTCCTACTTCGCGGTCTCAGATATCGCCGTCTCAGTACTTCACGAGTTTTTCCAGGAAAAATTAAAAATATTTCAAAATAAAAAATAATTCAAAACATGCACAAACATGGAAAAAAATTGAAAAAAGCAAAAAAATGCATTATACAGTACTGTATTCATCAAATAACTAAGTAATATTAGTTAATAACTATGTTAAGATTTCTTCAAGCGTTTTTTGTGACGTTTGTTATTTTGAAATGCATGCTTTTAATTTGTCGGGTCGCGTTGCATTTCCGTTTCCTATTTTAAGTTCTCTGTGCGTTATGGTGACGTAGTGAATGACACCGTAAGCTCATTTTTATAGTTTATCATCATTTATGTCGATAACGCACGCTACTGCCCATGTTTAGTAAGCGATGAGTGTTTATTGTGTTTATGTGTTCGTTTGTGTGGAGCTTGCACTTTATACTTAGTAGTTGTTCTTAGTTGTTGCTAACCCGCTAATGTCGGCTAAAAATACAGTAAATTCATAGATTAAGTGTTTATATGTTAGTTGACTGACTTTAAGATTGTTGTTGATTTATTATTCAACAGATACTACATGATACACCATACATGAGCCAAAATAAATGTGAAGTTCAACGTGATGACTTGCGTACTCTTTCACCGGAGTCTTGGTGCAGATAACCAGTCCTGAGAACAAATTCTCAACAAACTAAGTAATATTAGTTATTTAATGAATATACAATAATGTTAATAAGGATAATGTAATGTTAAATAATAGGAGAATGGAAATGACATGGCAAAAAATACAAAAAAAAAAAAAAGGATTGTTTACGGTTACTGCAGCTATATTGGGGCGTACATAGAAATCTAGGAAGTGATACCCTACTTCGCAGGTTTCAGACTTCGCGGGGGGCTGACACCCCCCATTAACCGCGAAGTAGAGGGGATCACTGTATTCTATTGTTAACTAGAATAGAGATGACTGACTGGATAGTGAATCACTGACTAGCTAATTGGGCGATCGACTTACCATCTGAGTGAGATGTGAACTTACCAACTAAACAACCAATTGGTCAACTTACTAGCTCATTAAGTAACTATCCAACAGCTAATTTACTAGCCAACTTACTGAATGAATAATTAACTGAGTGACCAACCAAAGTCCCACCTGATTGGTTACAGTGATAACGTTGTCGTCTAATGACACGGCAGACAGCAGGAAGTCTTTTGGGTCGTAGATGTCCAGAGGCGTAACAGAGCCGTCACTGTAGTGGATCCAGGCGCTGATGGCTGCTTCCTGAAATGGAATCACATACGCTTTAAACACATTTCGCTTTTCACCACGGTGCCACCTGCTGGACCTACCCCTTCAGTGCCCCACCTGGACCCAACAGCTCAAAGTGTGTACCATGTGTGTACGGAAATTGGTCCTAGCAAGTTAGTCAGTCAAGCACTTTTTGCAACTAACCCTGACTGAGCTACCGAATGACTAATTGGGTAACTGTCTTAGTGACAGATTAAACAACCAACTAACTAACGTAATAACTGACTAACAAACCGACTGACCATGAAAAACCCACAATATGAACTTATTTGCCAAGAAAATGCCTAATTTACCGGTTAGCTAACTAACTCGCTGACTAATCATCTTACTGACTGACAAAAACTTACTTACCAAGCAAAAAGTGCCTGACTGACTAACCAACCAACCAACACGCTAATTACCAGACAAGCTGATAATGAACCGACAGACAATCTAACAACACACTGACAAACTAAATCATTTTCCAGTAATTGTAAAAATGTAGACCTGCTTCGTGATCTGTGTTTTTTCATGGCAACAAGTTCCTTCCTGCCTCTAATTAAGGTAAACAAACGCAGCCTCAAATCATAGCAAGGGCGGGAACAAGATAGTAGCGCATATCTGGCATTGATTAACCACACACACACGCAATATAAAGATGTACTGTAGATCCACGTTACACTCGCAAACAGCTAGCGGAGTGCGCTAGTGGCTGCAAGTTAGGCATGCGGCTAATTAAGAAAGTGATTATCATGTAAGGCAGATAAGCAGCGTGAGATGTTCGCAGCGGAGGATTACGGGCTGATTACGACCTCGGGGCTTCTCCTTCCGCACCGACCTGCCAGCTACTCGTGTGTGCGTGTCTCAAGTTTCCTTGGAAAGATACGAAGAGGCCCGCAGGACAAAGTCAACTCTCCGATTTCCGATTGGTCCTCCCCCGTACGAAATAACGCAAATGCAGTAATCTGATAATAAGAGCTTCACAAAGTAGACGGGCCGCATCTGGGGTCATATTTTATGATGGACATTCGAATGGAAACTGCGAAAAGGAATGCAGGCACACAGATAGCGTCTAGCTTAGTTTTGACTTTTGAGAAGAAGTGGCATCTCAGATGTTCATTTTTTTTGTTTTACAATTTTGCTATCACAAGAAATAAATAACTAGTTTACATTGCAGCAAAATGTGGTTTTGCTTTTTACATTTGAAACAAAACCATAGACTAACAACTCACGTTTATATTATACATTTTTTTATACATTTTTTTGCTTTTTTTAATATCATGGGTTTTAAAAGTTAGATCAAATAAGTTTGCCCCTGTGAAAAATATTACATCCTCATATAATTAGAATGTTTTACAGATTTATTTGTCAAAGTTTTTTTCTATTAAAACTATCAATGAACAGCCATGTTTTAATAATATAATAATTATTATAATTTCTATAATTTTTATACATAATATTACTATAATTATATATATAATGAATTTATATATAATGAAATTCAGTCATCAAAATAATATTAATCGAAAATATACATTGAATAATCTACATACTTTTTCAAAAATATATCAATTTGAATGCCCAAAAACGTGAAAAAATTACTTTTTTCCACAAAACATACTTATTATTTTTAAGTTATTCTTAAAAATTTTATTCTCTTATTCTCTTTAAAAAAATCGAATAAATATACATGCACAAAAAAGATAATACATTATAATGACGGTAAAAAAACTATTTTGAAAACGCTGTTTTCTTCATCAAAAATTATACACAACTCAACTTAAAAAAAATAAATAAAATAAAACATACTTTCACAAAATTGTGAAAAAATCCTTTTTTTTTTTTTTAAGTCCATCACACCAAACAGTATTATTTTTTTAGGCTCAAAAATGCATTTGTTTTTGACAAAAAAAAAAATAAAGTAACAAAAAACAAGAGTAAAAACAAACTATAACCTGAAGAGAATATAATCAAAATGAAGTAACTGCATAACTTGCGCGGTCGTACTTGTTTCGGTGCTCGCATCAGTTCGCTGGCGGTGGCGGTCATCAGAACGGCTTGGTAATTCCCACCGGCGGCCGCCACACTGAGCGACAGCGATGCCACCAGCTGGACCCCCATGTCGGCGATGGTGACCTGCGCACAGGAGCGCCCGCCGCTTATTCCGCCTGCCCAAAATTCCCCTTCTATTTTTATTCCTGCCGTGGCTTGTAGGGGCAAAGGTCGCGCAGACAAGCGGGTCGACGTCATTTGACACGTCGGCGTCCAGTTGAGTGCGGCGCAGGCTTTACCGCTGTCAATTAGTGGCGATAAGTCGCCGGGGGTGAAACGTGGCGACATATTCGACGCGTACCGGCGTCCTTAACGTTCGGCAGGTCTCGCAGTCGCACAAAATTCACGCGCGGCACCATTGACTCCGATTATATCGACAAATCCCTTGTAATAAATACACGGGGCTCGCCGCACGTTTTTTTTGTTACCTTGTCGTCCAACACGGTCACCGTCTTCTCTGCTAGGATGGAATCGGACAGAGGTGACAAGACCTGCGGAGCAAAACACAAGAAAAGGTCTTTTGCAGCAGCGGTTTTGCTTTTTAGTCACTTCAATTCAATTCCAAACTATAAAGCCCGAAGATGACAAGTGCGATATCTTCTCAAATCAACGGGACAAGGAAAAAAGTCACACGAGAGCC
The DNA here is from genome assembly GCF_059441005.1 of Hippichthys cyanospilos. NCBI lineage: Eukaryota > Metazoa > Chordata > Actinopteri > Syngnathiformes > Syngnathidae > Hippichthys > Hippichthys cyanospilos. Next base: position 10,684,694 of record NC_142369.1, on the reverse strand, counting down.
CACGTGTGAATGGAAAGATTGTTGGGGCAAAAATTGAAATGTCACACCCACAAATGTCAACTGGGACCTTCCCTGGAAATTCTGGCTAAATTCCACGTTCGCGCGGCACGTACTTGTATGGTGGTGATGCCTAGGTCTCGTCCAATCAGAATGCGGCCGTCCACGAGCTTGGCAATGCGTTCATCTTCCACCTGTGTAAAACAACAGACATATGCTATACACACATGGATCGATCAAGCTATCTATATATCTGTCGGTCTGCAGGTCCGTCTGTCCATCATTTGTTTTAGGCTATAGCAGCAGCAGGAATCAGAAAAAGAAATACATATTTTTTATGCCAGTAAAAAAAAAAAAAAATTAAATACATGTAAAATGTTTATTGTAAATATAAAGAAATGAGTAAGCCAGTAAAATAAAGGTTTTTCTTCTGTTAAATTATCTTAAGGAGAGAACAACACTAAATATATAAAAAAAGAACAATAAAAAACATTTTTAAATTTGTCTCGCTATTTAAAGAATACTGCATGTTAAAATAAATGATGAAAAAATGATAAACATAATGCAAAAAAAATACAAAACCCATTTTAAACTTGTCTGGCTATGTAAAGAATACTGCATGTTACATTAAATTGAAAATCAATTGTATATAGTATTTTTCAATTTGTTTATTACCTAGAAATATTTTGAATACAAAAAAAAATCACAAAATAATAAACATAATGCAAAAAAATACAAAACCTTTTTTAAACTTCTCTGGCTATTCAAAGAATACTGCGTGTTGAATTAAGTTGTATATCAATTGTATAACGTATTTTTCCATTTGTTTATTACCTAGAAATGTTTTTGATAAAAAAAAATCACTAAAGAGTCAAGAATACAAAACCTCGTAAACCAATTTGTTGCTGTTTTTCATCAGTGGAAATACAAATACATAAAAATAAAGGTTTACCTATTAATTACTAAGAATAAACAAAACAAATGTAAATTTGATTAACTACAGTTAGATATTTTATGAAGTATAGAAATAAAAACATATTTATAAGATGAATGAAAAATAACTTTAAAATTCTTCATTTCACTTCTAAAACCACAAGATGGCAAATTTTATTTCTTTTTTAACGATCGGAATTTTCCAGGCTGATCAGCGAATTCTAAAATTACCAATAAACTTTCTGATCACATGATGGTGGAATATGCCCATAACAATGACTGCATGAACCTTTATCTTGTTTATAGAGTATCAACAAAAATATTTACATAATACACATAAAATAAAATTGTTTAACAATTAAAACTCACACAGATGCACAGGCAAAAATATCAATGACCTTGAAAGGCATTCAAGAACTGGCCAGACATAAAGTTTTAGTCAGGGAAAACAAAAACGTCCTGTACAGTAATATCCTGAAATTAAATTACTACATTGTACCTTCCGTATTCTTCTGTATTTTCCGCACTATAATGTGCATCGGATTATAAGGCGCACCCTTAATTAATGACATATTTTAAAACTTTTTCCATATATAAGGCGCACTGGATTATAAGGCACACCCTCAATTAATGACATATTTTAAAACTTTTTCGATATAGTAATACTCAAAGTAATAACAATAATAACTCAAAAAATACCTGTAAACTCTCAATAGCATAATAACTCAATGTCAATATGACCAAGCTTGTTCAACTGTTAACAAACAAAAGAAACAGGTCAAGCTTACTTTATCAGATCATTCCTCATCTACGAATCCCAATCTCAATATTGATCCATATATAAGGTGCACCTGATCATAAGGCGCACCATCAGCTTTTAAAAAAAATTAAGGCTTTTAGGTGCACCTCATAGTGTGGAAAAGATGGTAATTAAATTACTTTACAGCCTCAAATAAATACAGCAAATAAAGAACTGACGCTACAGCAAAAATTTCGATAATGCGTTATGATGAACGGTCACACTAGTGCATACAAAAGGTGTAACCCTGCAAAACCTTCATACAACTTATAATGTGCAGGACTGATCGATGACATCATTGATCGCTCAGCAAATAATGACATGAGAGCCTATATAAGAGCTTTGCATCAAACAGCATCTAATCAGGTACCTTGAGCTGATCCAGAACCAGGTGAGTGATATCCGCCTGCCAGTCGGCGCCCAGCATGCGGACCACCTCCCCTCCCGGGTCGGACGGCTCGGCCACAAAGTGCGTGAGGACCCTCACCAGGGCGTACTGGTACTGGAGGACAATGAACGCGTCAGCGATTAACGCCGTCGTCGTCTCGGGCTTAAAAGCGGGAAAAGAGGAGAACCTGCAAGGTGCATCCTTTGCCCCGCCTCTCGTCGTCCTCGTCGTCTTCGCTGTCTCTTGTCGGCCTGTCCGAAGACGCCACCGTCCAAGTTAATGAAAAAAAATGTGGTTTTTTTCTTTCTAATATCAGCGGTGCTAACATGCTAAGAGTATTTCAATCTGGAGTTGTCAAAAAGTTTTGCTTAATCAACGACAAATTGATGATCAAATTATTCGACAACTATTTTGGTCATGAAGTATCCAATCCAACTTTATTTGTTGAGCACTTTAAAACAACCACAGCTGACCAAAGTGCTGTACAGAAAAATAAAAACATCGCCAAAACAGACACAACAGCTCAAATACATAAAACGCTAAATCTGATGAGACAAATGAGTAACGGACAAAATAGAATAACATGAAGGATAAAAAGCCAAAAAATAGCGAAGAAAAAGTAATCGTTCCGAGCAGGAGGCCCAGACACTTTTGTCACCACCGACCAGTCAACGCTTGCGAATTTTATGGTGGACGGTGTGGTAGTGAGCAGCCTGTTCGACACTTCACAATTTTGTTGTGTTGCCCCTTGGTGACTTGTTAAAAAAAAATAATGTGGATAAGCTGTACTGGACAATGAACCTTAGCACTCAAATCATGAGAAAAAAAAAAGGCTTATAGTCCAAATTTTAGGGTATATAAGAAAATGTACATTGACGTGATACTTAAATATATTTCTGCATATTATTGAATTTCATAGAAGGTTTTTAAAATGGAGTTTTCATCGCTAAATCCTACATTATTGTCCCTTCAATATTTAGAGTGGAGAAATAATTCTTCGGGTCTAATGATATTATAGAAAACTAAATGTCTTCTTTAAACACCACGAAAATGCTGTGAAGTTTAAATTGAGCTGTTCCCTCTCACCTTCTGCTGCTGGCAGCGTTGGCGGCACCGGGGGTGATGGGCACGCGCCAACCTTTAACCTGGCTGAGCTCGGTGTCGGACACGTGGATCTGCAGAGGCAGCTTGGGCACCCAAACGTTGAGCGACAGGCTGGCCGTCAGGTGCATGTACGCGAAGGCCACCGACATGCGCTGACGCCCGCGCATCTCCTTGCCGTTCACCAGGACCTCGTCGCAGTTCGGAGACACCTGAGCCACAAAGGCGACAACAAACATGGCCGCTTATAGGAGAACCCACATCTTCCCATTTGTGGGATCCCAAAAGTCTGAACACGGTTTTCCGAATAATAAAGCCGATGTGAAAATAAGAACCGAGCAAAGTTGGGGCTTGTCCTGTGCTTCCATCTGCTGTCATATCAAATTAACCTAGATCGTCTTCTCGGGCTGCATTTTAAAAGGCACAACTCACTAGTTCCTTGGATTTGGTCATGTGACAGCCACAATGCGGAAGTGCTGGATTGTATATCGATACAATACATATATCTCTGCTTATCATGCTACAAAAACACATACAGTACACACACACACACACACACACGTATACTTTGCTACCTTTTTTTTTAGTAGAAAAAAAAAAAAAGCTGAATTGCAAAGAAACACGCTGTGAAGGTTCCCAAACAGATGAGTAGACTATTAACACACATGCAAATGGCACTCCTACAAGACACGTGATTGGTTCCTGGCACAAAGTTCACCAAAGAGAGCAGGACTGGATTTCAGCTGCTGGGTAGAAGTTGAATAAAACCCCTGCCCATGAGGTTGTGCCCATGAGCGGATTGACTGATTGTCTCACGGTGATCTTGGCATGGATGTTCTCCACCACCTGTGGAGGTGTCTTCCATAATAATTCTGGGACCTTTATTCCATATTTAGTACAGATGTTCCAGTTTATTCCTGTCCATTTATGCCTTGCCAGTATCTTACATCCTGCTGTGCCGTGTCTGGGGCTTCTATGCACAGCTTACACCTGGGATTTGAATGTGCTGTCATGGTTAGGGCCTCCTGGCTCTCTTTCAATTTGATACATGCCCTGCATGGGCTTGTATTTCCAGGACAGTCCATCTGGCTCCTTCTCCATACCGGGTGTCTGTTATCGGAGACAATTATTGAACAAGTCCGTGGCGGTCATCATTTTGAAGATAAGATAAAGGCTAATGTTATGGATATGTATCACATTTTCACTGCATTTTTCAATCAAGAGTGCCATTTAAAGAAGCAAAAAAAAATTCACAATGAGGCTTCATTCAGCATTTAGTTTTGTCAAAATTATGGGGAATGACTCGACTCCCAAAAATGTAGATTTTTTTTTCAACTTGTTGATAATAAACATAATAGCTAACAGTTTGACTTTTAGCTGAACTTTTATACTCAGCAGGTTGAGTGACTTTTGCCGAGTGAGCAATAACAAAGTGAAAGGAAATAGCGCTAAAAACATCCGTCCAATAAAAGACGGGCACACACAGAAGGTGAACAAGTGTATTGTGTGTGTGTGCGTTGCTGAGTGTGAGCTTCGAGGACACTGAAGAATGGATTTAATCTGGGTTGCTTTGCCACACCGACCGCCACGACAAAAGTGAGACGCGAGGAATTGAAAGACGAAAAGCGGCGGCCTCAGCACTTCAACAAGTGTGCGGTGGGGAAAGAAGAAAAAGAAGAAAACTGTCTACTCCATCCGGCAGCAAACCAAAACAATAGTGGGAAACTTTTATCTAACTTTTTTGACCGCTTCAAAGCAACAATCGGTTGCTTTGCTGTCTCCTTTTTTTTTTTAATAGAAGTGAAACTCACTTTTGAATTGAAATAGAAACGTCCAATCACTTGTGTGGGTTGCTCTTTTTGCATACTATACAATTAGAACTATATGCTAATTAGCCAATTATACATAAAATACAGGTTAGGGCTATATATGCTCACAGAGTGGGTGGGCCAATTGATTAGGTACACCCACGCTGAATCATAACGCGGATGATAAAGTCAGAGGACATGTGAGGATCATACTTTATTTTTTGGATGCCGTATAAATGATGTGCCACCGTAACAAAACTGTCTTTTTCAATTTGATAATACTTTTTGAGAATAAAATTGTAGACTGATACTATGTTTAAAATCAATTGTCATTAAATACTAATACAATCTTTAAAATGGTATTACTTTTTTGTTTTTAATAGAATTAAAAAAAAACAAATGAAAATCCATTTCCATTTAAATTTCCATTTATCTGCATGACCTATGATGATAACTAGATTTAAATGTGAAGCTAATTAAAAGATGCTAATGTTTAATCTTAGCAAAATATGAGAAAATTAAAACCACATGTTTTACGTTTTAACTTATTTAATATCTAAACTATCATTGAAACATAATCATCAAACTTTTGTGTAAAATTTTACATTTTAATGTGACGCATTTTGACGTTTTAATATGATACCTTGTCAGGTTGAAAACTTGTGTCACATTTTTACATTTTAACATGATAAATTCTTGGTATGAAATACATTTTAACATTCAATGCGTTAATGCGGTCAAAACATGAAAATTCAAAAGTTTTAACTTGATATGTTTCAAGCTTTAACGTGATGGTTCTAATGTTTTCAGCGAGTAATTTTCACATGTCAATATGCTATTTTTCAATTTGATACGTTTGTATAACTATCACATTGAAACGATATGTTTTCCGGTGAGTTTAGTGATAGGTCAAACTTTTAATGGTGACAATTTTTAGATTTTTTTTTATTTTTTTTTTTTTACATTAGCTTATCACATTAAAACGTGACATTGAACTTATTGTGTTTTCTTGTGTGGCTTCCAGAGTTCATTACCACGACATTTTAGTGGCGCATTGTAGTGACTTTTCCGTGCTAAATGTCTCCAAAAAGTTGCCAAAAGCTGATAAAGCTAAGCCGCTCCAGCACAATTCGCCTCAATGGTGCGCCTTTTTTATATATATATATATATAAAAAAAAAAAAATCCCAGCTTTGACTTCCCCTGCGAGGCCATACATCCATCTACATTTGTGCTCCCCAGCTCGCCACTCATCTAGTTGGCTGATGCTCGCGGGGAAGCCCATCAATCAGACTTCAGGGAGGCTCTCATCCAATCATGGGCCCCCGTCGCTTAGCGGGGGCGGGCCCTGAGGGGGCCGGATAACAGGCCCGCTGATGGGATTACACCTCCCACCTGTCTGTCATTTGAGAGGGGCCAAGCTGGGGCCAACAGCCGCTGAGCCGCCGTGTCGTTTTGAAAGGGAGGAATGCATCCGTCCCACTTCTGACACCAAATGGCTTTACCCCCTTTGGGGCTATTGCCACAAAACTGCGCGAAATGGACTCTTTTTGCCCATGTTTCTCCACATAATTACTATAAACATATGTATATGAAGAGAGACAGAGATATATTTTGAGCGTTTTCACTCATCTTTCAAGGCCGAGGGAATATTTTATGCTTTGTCATTGTACACAAGGCCGATAGATTATTCCGTTTGTTAGTAATCACTATTTGAAATGAGGTAAACTGAGTAATACCAAGCTATTTTGTAGAAAATAAGGAGAAAAGCATGTTGTGAAAAGATGGTTTTCTGCACAACAGTGACTTTGACACTAATATTGTTTTGCTTTAGTGGCATGTGAAATGTCTCAACAGTCCCTCCATTCTATAAAACATGAGGAAAAACAATAAGGATGTGTTTTGATGGCAAAATAAAAATTTCCTGTGAATTTTGTAAAATAAACTTCTGCGTTTTTCTCATGCTTTGAATCCTGCGGCTAATAGTCCAGTGTGGTTCATCTGTGTTTTCTTAACTAGCCACTAGAGGGCAGTCTCCTGGTAAACAAAGGGAGACTGAAGAAGACACTATCAAAGTATTGATTTTGAGTGTGACCTGCTATTTTACTCACCAACGTTGCCCAAGTAAACACAACAGGTATGTTATTGTTGTGTTGGTGCAGTATTCTAATAATCCAAGTATGCCTCTTATGTTAGTTTCCAAACGTGCATGCATGCTCAGTCTTGGTTTAAGGCACAATGCTGCTGTAACCAGGAAGTTTGAAAACATTTGTGAATTAAAACAATTATTGAAAAAACTTCCATTTACCGCCTTTCTCCATAAACATCTGACGTTTCAACCTGCGGTTTATAGTGTCAATTTTCTGTTCAATTTTTTTGTTGTGGCTTAGACTCAGGTGTGGCTTATAGTCCGGAAAATACGATATATACAGTTTGTGGTAAAGTATGAAAACAGCAAAAAAAATCAAATAAATAAAAATTTTGAGGGCAAACAGATAGATAGATAGATAGATAGATAGATAGATAGATAGATAGATAGATAGATAGATAGATAGATAGATAGATAGATAGATAGATAGATAGATAGATAGATAGATAGATAGATAGATAGATAGATAGATAGATAGATAGATAGATAGATAGATAGATAGATAGATAGATAGATAGATAGATAGATAGATAGATAGATAGATAGATAGATAGATAGATAGATAGATAGATAGATAGATATTACCTGTAACTCGATTTATAATGCTGTCACTTTTTAATGGCTGTGTGTGGTTTTTGAGTCCCACTTCTGACACCAAACACTTCGAGGGCTTAAAATGAATTTTAACTTTCCAGAACGCTGACTTAAAGCACAATTGTTCTCTTGTCCCATTCTAAATAGAAATCTTGGTGTGTTACATTGCTGAGCTCTACTTATCCCCCAAATGTTTGAAATTCCTTTTTTTTTTAATGAAAATAAGGAAAAAACCAAGGTCAAATCCCACTTCTTACGCCAACTACAGCCACAGTGAACACTTATCCAGGAAAGTTTTGGCCTCAACATAGACTTTAATGTAAACTCTTATCCCAAATTGCTTGCTGCACTGTTGCATGCTGGGAGGGGGATGCCTTCAACTCTCCCTCTTCTTTTGTGTTGAAGTCGGCAAAAAATACAATCTACTTCTTGGTATTAGCTTCAAACGCTTCCTCTCTTTTGGCTCTTTGTCAGGCCCGTCTAGTGGGCTTAAATAAAAGGTGAGCGTGTGTGTGTGCGTGTGTGTGTGTTTGAATTAGCGGCCTTATTAGCATAGGGATATAAGTCAACGCTGGCCCCAATATGTCTGTTTGCGTGGCCTCAACGTGTGTGCGCGCGTTAAGTTTTAACTTTACACATGTGCGTGTTGATTTGTCACGAGGCGTTATTTAAATGAGACAAAGAGATCAAAGAATATGAAATAATATTCAGAGTTAAAGCGAGTCAAAGCGGACTTTGTAATCGCACATTTGGAAAAGTTGAAGTGTGGACACCGACTCGCTGAAGTAACATTCGCTTTTCCTTTCAGAATAACATCAAGTCCAAATACTTACAGCAAATGGCGTAAAATAGACGTAAATTTGGGGGGAAATTATTGCTGATGACAAAATTCATCTCATTAACACAAATTCTGACAGGAAGTACATTGCTGGCATTGAGGTGAAACCTAAAAAATTACACATTTGTAAATTCAATTTTTTTTTCCAGAAATCTCTAATCTCCTATTGGTCAGTCAACATACAGTATGTGGGCAGGGACTTGCCTGAAAATTATCTATTGGGTGTCCAGGATGTCATACTTTTATGATATGAATTCAAGCGTAACCATATAGTTAAAATAAATAACTGGCAAGTGTAAAAATGGCAGAAAAATCACAAATCCAAATTCTCCCATTGGTGTGTTGCCCCAGAGTAAAAAGGCGTGGCTGTGCCCACCTCAGGCCGCCATTTAGCTCCGCCCCTGTGTGTGGGTGTAATTTTATCAATTACTGTCCTTTTTTACGTGTTAAAAGTTGATTTATTAGTGGAATGATATTGGTAGAAAAAAAATCCTTCTGAAAAGGTACAACTGTGGAGGACAACATTTCAAACAAAAAGAAAAAGATATTAAAAAAACTAGGCAAATTCTCTTATTTTAAGAAAAAAAAAATCTGCCAATTGTGTAGGAATGATTTTCTTGCTAAGCAAACCTAATTCAAGGTTTTTTTTTTTTCAGGTTTTTCAGAAGAATTTGAGTTCAAAAACAAGTCAGGAATTCTTAAATTAGGCAAGTTGCAAAGTAAATTTCAGCAGGTCGTTATAATATACAATATATTATATATATATTATATATATATACATACAATATAGGGTCACATTTAAAATATATATTTATGTATATATATATATATATATATATATATATATATATATATATATATATATATATATATATATATATATATATATATATATATACATATATATATATATATATATATATATATATATATTTATTTATTTATTTATTTATTTATTTATTTATTTTAAATGGACTAGCATTTAAGTGTTGAACACTTGCTGAACAGGGTAATACCAGTGTTGGGATCGAACCCAGATTCTCTCAGCATACTACCACTGATCCACGGCAACAGTAAAAAACTGTCAAAATAAACATCTCGATAAATCCTTCAAAATGTAGCTTGCCATTTTTTTTCCTCATTGGAGCCAAGATTTAAGCAAATTGTTCTCATGTACTGTAAGATTGTAAGCAATATTTTCTCATTATTTTAAAATTACAACCATGTAAAGTTGTAATTTTAAAACAACCTCCAAAATATTACTAATTATTTTAATACTTAAAGCAATGACTGCAATGCAGTAGATTTCAGTAAACATAATTCTAATACATCATTTAATTTAATAAGATTTAGTTTTTGCTCTCATTTCCTAAATGAAGAAAAATGGCCTTAAGTCTTAAGCTGAAGATCATTGAAAATCACTTTTTTTTATCCTTTTATGAGAAAAAAATGTTTGGAGCAAAGAAATCCTAATAAGAAAATGCTAGATTTAATATCTTGAAAAAAGCTATTTTTTTGCTGCACAAAACATTTTTCATTTTTAGGGAAAAAAACAAACAAAATATATTTCGTTTTTACTTTCTTTGGAGTTTGTGTCGTGTAACATAAAAATAAAGTGAATACATTGAAAGAATACTTCATGGTTTCATGGTTCTGTATTAACACTGAAACATAAGATTCTTTCGTTTCTAATTCATGTGTGTCTGTGCGAGTGGGTGTGTTTCCTTCCACATGCGTGTTGTTTAGAGTTGTTGACTGCTGCCAGCTGCGCATGTTAGCATGCTAATTTGCGGCTAATTAGTTATCGACCGGGCGGCCATGTTTTATGGAGGCGTGACATGGGTCACGGGTCCTACTTCACATGCACACCAATTTACGGACATTTAACACCTGCGATGCACCGTATTTACATCTGATTTAATTGTGTACAATCTCTCAAAGGTTCACAATTCGGAATTGTGTTTCTACAAAGTCGATTTAGGGTTCTGTACACTTCTACTCTTCATCTCCGAGCGCGGCGGGAGCATGTACACTAAAGTGAGGGACCATCGGGAGTGAAACTTTTGGGTCACGGTGACAGTCGTGGGCGACCAGTCTGACATTGGGTCCGTCTGCTCGACGGACTTAAAAGCCGCGTTTGATGTGCGTTTTAAAAAGCTGTCAGCGTCCCGGCATGCTCAGTGAGGAGTTACGAGTTCATCGCGCCGCTTCGGGAGTCAAAACAAAGTCAAAATGTTCAATAGGGGAGCGGGCTGGGAAAGTCACATGGGAAGTTTTAGCAGGACAGGAGGGCCTAAGGGTGGACTCACCTTGCGCAGGAGAAATAATCAGAACAGTGCCAGCCCTGCATAATAAAATCAACCTGGAGCCATGGCGTTTTGTCGGCAAAAAAAAAGCAGGATTGGGCATTCAGAAGTGTGTTAACACAAAATGCCTCACGAGACTAAGAAAATGAGACAAGATTTTTGCAAATTTGCAAATTTTGCAAATTTAGTGTAGACTCAATGAAGTCAGCATGTTGATTGGCCTGGTTTGGTGATGTCATGATAGATATCTACCTATAATTCAGTAATTTTCTCCAAAAACAAAAACAAAGTTGATCTGAAAAACTTTGTATTTAAATCCGTGTGCATGCCCCCATCTAGCAGTATTCACATCATATATATTACCGTCACTGGTAAAAGAAATATATAATCAGGAATTCTTTAAAAAGTGACCAAAAAGACTGTTAAATTGTTTTCAATTCTCATCATTAAATTGGTGTTTCAAGGGATTTTGCGCCCCCTAGTGGAGTCATCCGTGTCAATAAGAGTCAAATACAGGGGGTCCTCTATATAGGACGTAGATCGTTCTTAGGACGCGGTGTCACCCAAATTTCAGTGTAAGTCGGAACATCATAGAAATAATAACAAAAAAAATGATAAATAACTAAATCATAAACAAAATATATAGATTATTCTATACATACTATAAAGTATTGTACTATTGTTCTGCCTTTTGTTTCATCGTATGAACTTTGTTCTTGCACCGCATTTTATTTTGATAGAGAACTCTAGTTTTAAAGGGCCGCGCAACCGGAAACAACTCGGCGGCCATTTTCGCCCTGGCGCACGCGTCATTCTGTTACAAGCGGTGCAGACGTTTCCGCAGAGCAAGAATGGCAGCGAGGAGTCGGGGTCGATCTCGACCGTCACTTTTGTTACACCAAAAAAAACCCAAAACAGAACATAGCGCTCGAGTGCGCGCAACAACTTGTTTGTTGGCGTTTCACCGTTTTTAGAGCGCTTAATAATATCAAATTTCACTTACAATGTGATGGCCAATCGAGCCCCTGTATTCAGGAAACCATGTGGGATTACTGTGAGGCTTCTTTTCCACTTCACTTTTTTTTTTTTTGGGTAGTGGTGGTGGGGGCATGCATATAAAGTGATTAATACTGTACCAGTCAGCAAAGGTGTGCACACACACACACACACACACACTTTCCAAGGACATGGTGTGTGCGTGCACATCTGTAAAGATCACGCGTGTCAAAGCGACCGAGTGCTTTATTAAATGTCGCTCAGATCAATTCTTAATCACCCTTGTGTCCATCCGTGTACAAACAGCACTCTTAAAACTTACGCACATGCACACACACAAACACAAATGTCACCCAATCAAATTACTCCCCACAATGCGATAGGAAGTACGAGTAATTTAGTAATTAGGACAAGGATGTTTAAATGTCAAGGTTACTGTGTTTCGATCATTGTTGTTTTTTTCGCATTTCATTTTTACTTGGGATACGTGTTTTTCAGAAGTGCGCAAGTCATCAGTACCGACGGACTGTCTGTTAGTCTGTTACCGACAGATGCCCGTTTTTGGACCAACAAATGATGGGAATTCACAAAAGCAATGGCAGATTAAAATGTTGGAAGGGTAATTTTTTTACGTGCGTCAGTAGTTGTAATCAGCCTTCGGTCAATGTTACAAAAGCCCATTTACAGTAGCATCAAGCAGTGGAGAAACATGTGCAACTCAATGAATATACCGGGTTGTTCAAGTTAATAGCGTTTACAGCCATACTACGACAGACTATACCAGGGATTTATTCATAGTTGCTTCCTGTCTTAGTCCTGGTTTCAACCAAAACTCATACTGTACACAATCTCGCCGACCAAAACTTAAAGTAATGTTTAGAATTAAGTGTTAAGAGATTTCGTTTGTGTTAAGTTGCATCTTAATTATGTTTTACACGAAGAAATATCTTGCTAATAGAGGATTCTGGGATGCAATTACACTACAGGCCGTCACTCTTTCAAGCCATCAATGGCCTGCACCTAATTTGCATTTTGCTCTGAAACAGTAAATGCAAGATTCATGTTTCTTAAATACTTTTTATTATTATTATTATTGGTAAATTCAACCTCAGCAATACTTTGTTTTACTTGTAATGTATGTGACGGATTCAATTTAGACAAATGACAATGTAACCGTCTTCTAAAAACGTAAGATAGACAGGTGTAAAGAGATAACCGACCTACATCAATTCACAGCCATTTAAAGCATGTTGTTGCTATCCAGTGGACGTACAACTGTGTTGTACATGCTCTCTGGCTCTTCCTCAAATCAGAGGATTGATACATCTTTATAATGTGTGTAAATAAATGCAGGATAACTACATAATTACTGGTGTTAATACTGAAAAAACAAAACACAAATCCTTACCTGAATTTCTGTAGACATCAATAAAAGTCTTGTATTTGATAGTGTGCAATTTCGCAAACATCAGGCACTTTTTCCAACAACCAATCATACAATTTGGTGAATGTCAAACACACTTTAGCATCTAAAACACACTTGTGATGTGTTTTCTCAACATTAAATACATTTAAATAGTTTATGTTAAACATCAAAGACACGTTAGCCTTCCAGACCTAAATATATTAAGCATGTTTTTGTTTATTGGCAGTCAGTTTCGATAATCCAAGACCATTTGTATGCCTCAGATAACTTGACAGGAATTTGGATTTAAGACATAAAAAGTGTTTTTTGCGAGCGTCTGGAAAATATGGACTCAATTATTTGCAGCAAACACACCCCGAAAGGCACGCTCAAAGACACGCACGCATTGAAATGAGTACCCTCAATTGCCGGCGTTATTGATCACACTTAAACAGCGTGGCTCCTGTCGGCCGGAGAAAGGAAATTGTTTCCATATTGAAAGTGTCACAGCGAGGGTGCGTTTCATTTGCGCTTCCCCGAGGACAAAGGCGACGCCACGCCAGAGGAATCAATCTTCTATCTTTGGCCGCGCCAGCGCATTCCTCCGCTTGATTCATTTAGCGTCGCAGCGGTAACGGCTAGCGCGCGCCTAAGCGTTGCCCGCCGCCACTTTAAAGTTTTTACTGCCGGATGAATTTGCCACATTTGTGCGCCATAAACATTACAGCTTTATAGCCTTATAGATTTAACTTTGTTGTGCTCGTGCGCGCTCTAATTCTTCATCGGATTTGTTGTTAAAGAGGGCAAAAGCGGAGAGCGACCAATCACAAAAATGAGCTAAAAAAAACACAACAACAACAACAGTAATACAAATACAAGTGCAATGCCTTTAAAAGTGACATATCAAAAGTATGTCCTTACTTGAATACTTGAATATATATATATATATATATATATATATATATATATATATATATATATATATATATATATATATATATATATATATATATATATATATATATATATATATATACACACACACACACACACACACACACATCTACAAAAGGTGTCCTCTTATGGATCTTAGAAAAGTTCTGTTATTGAAATGACATAACGTAATTTTGAATAAATATTTGTCCATGAAAAAACTAGTCAACATAAAGGTTCAGACCTGTTCTTAAAAAGAAATAACTATAAATAAATATTTGTCGACAGAAAATTTTTCAGCACAAAACGTCCTCTTTTGGGATTACAGTAGAGATATGCTCACAAAAATAACCATTAACTAAATGATTATGAAATATTTGTTCACAAAAATAATCAACTTAAAGTGTCAGACCTGTTCTCAAAAAGAAAAAAATGTAAATTAATATTTGTCCACAGAAAAAACATTAAAAATAAAGCAGGATTGTAGAAGAGATCTGTTCACAAAAATAAATCATTAACATAATTATTAATAAATATTTGCCCACAAAAAATAAGCAACTTGTGTCAGACCTGTTCTCAAAAAGAAACAAAAATAGAAATTAATGTCCAGGGAAAAATATTCAACCGAAAGTGTGCTATTTTAAAGTCATTGTAGAGATGAGTTCACAAATATAAATCATGAACTTGACAGGTAACGAGAGGAGGCGCGTGACAAGTTCGGTCGAACTACTCTAGTATGGGGGAGAATCTGTGTTTTTAAAATAATTAAATTGAACAACCACCTGAACATTAAAGTTGTTTCATGGACTTATATTTTCCTAAAACATTGAAATAATGTAATATTTTTTTAAGGATTTTTGCAGGTTTGTGTGTTTTACTTGTACAAGCCATTGTTTTTTTTTTTTTGTGTTTGTAACATCAAAGACATTGGGGGAGGTCTCTTGAAAACACCTGACATTTTTAAAACATTTAAGGCGGTGTATGGTGATGAGTACGCACAAATAATTGTCAGAATCAAAAGCTCAGTGATGTGAACAACGGAGAATCATCCGTCCTTGAAATGAGCCAAAAACAACAACACAATTTTTTTAGGAGTCATAACTTTTACCAAGGTTTATATACTTGCATTATCATCACCATCATTCCAGAATAGACAAGAAGTGTAATGAATGGAGTCATTAAACACTCCGCTGCTCAAAGAAAATTAAAACAAAATATGAGATTTCAGTAAGGTAGGGGAAATCTCAATCAATTTCATTCTTAGCCATTCAAGAAATTAAACCTTGTCCTGTGCTACACACACACACTAAAAAAAATCCATCTTTCACAAATTGTACCTTCATTTTAAACTGAACATTTTATATTCAATTATCACAGTTTTTATTAAACACATTTGAAGAATTGAAGCTTTAATGTGTATGTGTATTTTTGCAAACTGACAAAAAAGTTGTAGTCTTTGATGAAACCGTCAAGTACGAAAAGAAAAAGTAATTATCATCATAAAGGAGCCGGTTTTGGGATTACAGTAGGGATGTCTTCACAAAAATAAATCATTAACTAATAATAAATATTTGTCTTCAAAAAAATATTCAACATAAAGTGTCAGATCTGTTCTCAAAATGAAATAATTACAAATAAATATTTTTCCATAGATAAATATTCAACTTTTGGATAGTAGAGATGCGTTCACAAAAATTAATCATTAACTCGACAGGTGACGAGAGGTGGCACATGACAAATTGGGCTGAACCATTTTAATATGGGGGAGAATCTGGCTTTTTATAATAATGAATAACCTACTGAACTTAAAATTTGTTTCATGAACTTATATATTCCTGGAGCAATTAGGTATTTTTAAAGCATTTTTTGCATGTTTCTTTTACTTAAAATCTCAAATGTCAAAGACCCTAAATGTGTTTTATGTAAACAAAAAATGTGTTTGAATAACATATCCAATAGAGCCTCAAAAACAAAAGAGAATTCAGAGTTTATCTTGCAAATGTCAGAAAATTAGTTATGGCTAAATGAAGCTTCATGAAGCACTTGTGGTATTTTTGGACTCATTTAGAAGGCACTCTTGAGTTAAAGACAAAGTTAAAGACAAAGTGGAAATAAACCACTACCACTCGCCTTCATCTTTAGACCAAGAGCATCAGTAGAGGAGTAAAAAAAATACCACAAGTGCATCATGAAGCTTTATTTTCTACTCACTACCGAAAACGTTGTCTTTGATGAACGTATCATGCGCATTTTAAGAAACATCAAAGAGAATTTAGAGCATGAGAGAACCAAAGGTGCTTTTTCGTTACCTTCAAAGAAAATGTAGTCTTTGATGATCCTATCATATGAACAATTGTAAAAATCAAAGGCAATTCAGTCATTCTTGCAAATGTGACAAAACGTAGTCTTTGATGCACCTATCGTGAAATGTTTTACAAACATCAAAAAATAAAGATTGTTTTAAGAGTTGAATATTCTTTTTTTTGCAAACATTAAAGAAAAAGGTCAAGTTATGATATGTTTCAATAGAAATCAAGGAGACACTTACTTTGAGCACATGGACGTCGGCCGAGCTGCAGCTAAGCGAGTCGTCCACTTCCCTCACCTGGCCGTCCGTCCCCACCGTCACCAGCTTGACGGGCACAGACACCCGGCGACCCGTCAGAATTGCCGTGTTCAACACCTCTGTGTCCTGTCCGACACACAACACGCTCGCGTTACACATTAAGATGTCCCATTGCGCCTTGCCCGTGCCCGTGTCATTCTTTTCACTCGACCTGAGTCGAATCTTGTGAATTAAAGTTCAAAAGGTGATCGCTCGTAAACTCAGGTAATGTTTGATAGCCCTAAATAGAGGTACAAAAAGTAATACATAATACACCAACATACATTTTGTCCAATCCTTTGATCTTTACATCAAAGGCATTTCACATTAAAAGGAAAACGTTCAAAAACAGTAGGGAGCTGAAATTCCACCCGGATGGTGACAACATGTCAAACTTCAAAATGGTATGACCACTTCGTCATCACACTAATATGAGTGTGCCATCCATCCGTTTTCTATAGCCACTTCACCCAAAGGGGTCGCAGGCGCCTATCTCAGCTCGCTCCGGGCATTGGGCAGGGGACAACCTGAACTGGTTGCCGGCCAATCGCAGGGCACACAGAGACGAACGACCAATCACGCGGCCAATCACACCTATGGACAATTTAGTATGTCCAATTCACCTGCCATGCATGTTTTTGGGGGGTGGGAGGAAGCCAGAGTGCCCAGAGAGAACCCACGCGGGCTCGGGGAGAACATGCAAACTCCACACAGGAATGCTGGAGCCAGGTGGATTTGAACTGGGGCCTTTGAACTGTGAGGCGGACGCGCTATTCACTGCGCCACCAAGCCGCCCGAATGTGTCATCTCTTGGCCAAATTACTGAGAGAACGATGTGAAAGAAAATGACCCAAAAATGGTCAAAATAGCGCACAGGGGTTTTAAACATCATCTTGGTATCCCACTAAGGGGTGAATGTTAGAGTTTCCACCAAGCTAGCGGATGCTTTGATTGAGAGGTCATCAGAAGTCACTAAAAGGTCACCAGAGGTTTTCAAAAGCTCACTAGAGGTCGCCAGACAATAGAAACATTAGGTGACCTCTAGCGACCTTGTAGCAACCTCTAGTGGCCGTAAACAAAATCTGGAGATACAAGGAGATACAAAGATCTGATAAATTTACGGACATTCGCCAACGTTCACCAGTTAGGGGATACCAGTTTTGATGATTTGTTGATCATCAATAGTTGTCAGTAAATCTCAAATGGTTCCAGCAAATGTACACATTTTGTAAACAATGAATACCAAACGTTGATAATTGTAATCAGTGGGCTGGAGTGCAATTAGACGCTTACCGACCCGCCATGATTAGATGGCGTAACGCTTGCAAAAAGGGAGCATTTATCTACACACACACTCATGATTATGGCTTATTGTTTGTAGATGGCAGCTTCGTGAGTGTTATTAGGCCCAGCAGGCCAATTTGACCACCATAAATAACCATAAAAATCAACAGAAAATTGACTGTGCTGCTTCCACAAAAGAGTCCTGCTTCATTTTGCGCGGGTTGGCTTTCTAGCATAGCTTAGCGTAGATTAGCATCGCTACCTTCGTACAAGCTCATTTTGGGTGTCCTTAAAAACAGATAATGATGTTTTGGTAACAACTCAAGTATTTGAAGTATTTTTACAAATATCAGTGAGGCAGATGATAATTCATAAATGGATCGATTATTTTTTTGGCACACCCCAACAAAACTATGCATGTTAGTATGCATTTGTACTGCAGGAATCTAGAAAAAGCTTCTTGCCTTAAACTAGTTCCTAGCGTGTTCGTTTTTGTTGAAAGATCGCCCATACCACAACATAGTGAAACAATTGATTTAATCCAGACAGAGTGGGAAAGTACACGAGGCCTCGGGCCAGTCCTGCCATGGGTCGGAGCAGAAAATGGCAACGTTTCACCTTCAACATTCAGTTCTTATACCCTTTTGGGGCATCTGGTCCCACTGTGGAATGCAAGTGTGTGTGTGTGTGTGTGTGTGTGTGTGCGTGCACGTGCGTGCGTGCCTGTCGGTGTGTGCGTGTGTGCGTGCGTGGGGGGTCTGTTTGCGTGGGGATGGTGTCTTCAAAAGTCTTTGTTCTGCCGGCCATTCTTTGAAGCGGGAGGAAGTCTGAGCACCATAAAACTCTGACTGATATCTTCTCTTGAAGGCCACACCTAGCCTTTTGTCCATGGTGGAATGTTGGTCGGGGGATGCCATCTGTTCCTTTTGGAGGTGCCGAGTTGTCTTTATTTCCCCTGGGCCAGGACCAAATCTGCTTTATACTGACATTACGTCGTCTCAATCTTTATTAGAATAACACAGTTCCATGTACACACTATTTTATTGATACTGTATATTGAATTTGAAAAATATGAATTTCCTTCAGTATGCAACAACTAATGTGTCTTTGAGCACTTCAAAATATCTGAGACGAACCTAAAGTATGCGTTTCATAAACATCAAAGAGCTTACATAATCAAAGACCCTTAATAATGTTTAATGGGAATATAGAAATTGAAACAACTAAACAACTTTGGAGTCAAAGACCCACCAAATAAGGTAAATAGTTAATGATCATTTGACCATTCAAAGACGCAGAAATACATCATCATCAATGCTAAAAAAAAGTAGTTTTCAAATAGCCTGAATGATTTTTTTTTCCAACTATCAATGACAATTCATCGTAAAAGATCAAAACGGTTACCGTTTAGTAAAATGCCATGGCAATTGAAGTGTTCAACAACATCATCAAAGACCCTAGAATGTGTTTTGTGACATCAAGTATAACTCAAAGATGCCAAAATGTTTTTTGTGAATATCATAGAAAATGTAGTTATTTAACCTTTGTGCAGTATATTGTCCAATCCCTTGATCTTCACCTCAAAGGGATTTCATATCAAAGAGAAAGCATTGAAAAATGGCAACAGGAAGCTGAAATTTCACCCAGATGGTGACAACACGTCAAAATTCAAAATGGCATCCTTTGACAAAAACCCTCTGAGCACGACGTGGAGGAAAATGACCCCAAAAAGATCAAAATACTGCAAAAGAATTAAAAACCAAAAGCTTAGCACCACAGAAGGCAACGAAGACTATAAAATGTAACCTATATATTCGGAATGTAGAAGCAAGAAGCAGGTGGAGGGTGAGAAACAGGTGAAGAGGCGGCGGCAGCCAGAAGGGAATAAAGAGGATTAAAAGCATGACAAAGACAATAAAAAAAGAAAAAAAAATACATAGTGATGAAAGACAATATCAAGGAAAGGATTCTGCCCGCAGGCCGAGTGGGAAGAGAGATGTTTACCCACCTTGTATATGTGTGTAAGTGTGTGCGTCATCTTATGAAATGCGTAGATAAGATCACATCCACATTGTCGCTATCTTGACTGCAGGCTGAAAGTGGACTGTGATGTCACGCAGTGACCAGTAAAGTCTTGTGTCCCAGGACACGCCGATGCACCAGATTAGCAACACTCACGCATACTGGTTGAGGTTTAAATCCTCGTATTATTTGTCCCAAAATGTAAAAGCTTCGAAAGGTTTCTCAGTGTAATATTTGTTTTTCAATATAAAATAAAGGCAAAGGTATGATGACACTTTTCACTCAGGCAGTGTTTCTCAACTAAATTTTGACAGGCCCCCCCTAGAAAAGAGAAAACTTTTCACGCCCCCCCCCGTTGATGCACTGAATATGAATAAGATTATTATTGATGAAAATTGTTTAAGTATACCTAAGCATGTATCCTTTTTAACATTAACAACAGAAAAACAACTTTCAACAACTGTTAATTATTTTTATCGGGTTTATACGGGTTACAGATTAGTCTAAAACGGAAAAAAGAAGCACCAAAGTGCCTGAAACTAAAAGAAAACGATGAAAATTATTACTTTATTGCAATTACAGTCCACATGACAAAAACAAGGCCTTTTTCCTGGGATCATCAGATTTGGGGGGGATTATACACACACACACACACACACATATATATATATATATATATATATATATATATATATATATATATATATATAATCCCCCCAAATCTGACAATTTAGTCCTTGCAGGTATGTGCTATTTCGAGGTTTTTTTTTTAATTCATTTGCAAATTGTTGATTTCAAATATTGAAAATGACTCGCTCTCGTTGACAATGTGATGTTTTTGGTTTCGCAAACATACAAACAGACAAACTGACATTTTTGCACAATTTGGTACATAAAATAATGCCTTGCACACATTTTACAGTTTTCAAATGTTTGCTTTTTACTGAGCAGACAATAATAGACAGCAACACAACAATCTAGCGCGCAAATAAAAACAAAAAAGGAGTCAGACAGATTTTCCAGCTGCTGTTGAGAGCTTTCTTAATACTGAGTAGTTCAACAAAATACAAACATCTAGTTTTCGCTGTGGTGTATGGCATTTTTTTTTTCACTATTTATAAAGCATATGAATTTTAACAGCTTTAGGGCTGTCAGATGTCTGGTAACCTGACAAAGCAACTGCTGGTCCCAAGCCCATTGATAAAGCAAGAATTTCCAATGTCAGACTGCATTGCCGTTATTTTACAAACAGGACCATGTTTTTGCATTTTTTGGTTTTATATATTTTATATATTTTTGCATTTTATTGCTTGTGTTGTTACACATGTACTGTATTTTGTTTACGTGCTTGCACATTTGCGCAGAACCAGTACCGTCATTTCCTACATAAGGAAATTCCGTTATAAGCAAATATGAATACTTGCTATAGCGTATTGGTGGGGGGCTTGGAACGGATTAGGCTATTTACATGTAAAAAGCGCCTTTAGTTACGAAAAATTCACCTTACAAAATGACTTCTGGAACGAATTAATTTTCTAAGTAGAGGTACAACTGTATATGTGTTTATCTGCTTGGTCTTCCAGTAGTCCACATAAAAAAGCAGTCTATTAAATTTTGTTTTATAATACATGTGGGAGACATTTGCAACCCTCCCGTCCCACGGCCTTTTATCCCGTTGATTCGTTTGCGTGATTTATCGTCAATTTACCATGCGCGCTTGCGCTCTCGCTCCTCCTCTCTCATCTTGGCCACTCAAACAAGTCGAGACGCTCGTAAAAAGACAATAATAAGAATCAAATCAAAAGTGCTTTAATTTGTGTGCGGCCATGCGTTGAGGTGTGAAGCCATCTGAACATATGGCGGCTCACGCCTCCTCGCTCATCGTGTGTGCGTGTGTGTGCGCGTTGTTTACGGCATGACACGGCATTAATAAGCAGTAAAGTCAGTGGAGGTGCACGCGCGTGCAAATCTGATGTGCAGCTTGTTAAAGGACCAATTGCAATTTTTACGAGCACGAAAATGTTGAGACGTCAAACAAGTGATTCATGTACGCACACCTACCTACTGGCAGACACTTCATTAGGTACATCGGTTCAAGAGGAGTTATCATGAATGTTTTGCGGAGAGGTTAATTCGCAGTTTATTTTATTGCAACTCTACTGTTGCAAACTGAGAGCTGTGTCTAATAATGTCAACCTCATGCAGAAATTAGCCATTCAAGCCTTGATATCGTCTCACAGGCCTTGCATTGGATAGGATCACTTTTGCGTTATAATCGTTTTCAAATTAAAAAAAAAACAAAAACATAAATAACACTCAAAAATGCTTATTTGTTATCATTGCGATCTTGGGTATAAATAAAATGTTCCTTCCTTCTTGGATGAGGTATCATTATTGGTTAATAACTAACAGGAATATATATATATATATATATATATATATATATATATATATATATATATATATATATATATATACACACAGAGTTACAGAGTCCATTCCAAGGTACTTACACTTTGTTGAATTTTTTTTCAAGTATTTTGAATAAAGAGTGTCTGAAAATGGCTGGTCCTGGATGAGTTAAACAATCTGGACAAAAGAGAGAAACCATTAGCCTCTTACTATAGTTGTCGAAGTCATATTCGAACTTTTTGGGGAAAAAATAAACAAATAAACAAACAAAAAAAAACACTAAAGTTCAAGCTTCGTGAGAATTGAGTGACTGGAAATTGTCATGAACTAATAACATATATTTAAAAAAGAATCGCCCACAAGCAGCTTTTTATTTTTTGTAAGAATCATGTGTGGCAAGTATGCCTTTCGGCCTATGTGACAGAGTCATAAGTGAATAAATTAATTACAGTGGTACTAGGGCTGCACAATTATGTCAATATTAAAATCACGGTTATTAATCACGATTATTAATCATGCTTGGTCAAACAAGTCTATTTAATGCCCTCGCCTCCCCTTTTTTTTTTTTTAAACAAGCAGTATATAAACAAGGCTTGATACTTCAAATAATTATAATATAAAATGAATAAATAAAGTAAGGTTTTTAAGGAGTACCTGACCAAGCCATGTTATGAATAATTTTACATTCAAAATGAGTGTGTGGTTCTTTATAATTGCACAGACTTAGAAAACACAAAAACAAAGCTCTTACTGTACATATTATTTATTCCCAAAGATGTGGTACGACATCAACCGGGTATCAAAATCGGGTCGAAAATGGTATTGCTGCATTACTAGTCAAAATTCACTGATATAGCAGGTAGCGAACCATCAACTTGATATAGCGACAATTCACTCTATCCATTAAACTGAAAATTCACATTCTACACTTTGTAACATTCAGATAGACCAGCAACAAAGCAGGAAAAAGATGGAAAATTCCCAGTAGGTGCGTGTGCGCGATTTCAGGGATAAATGCCTATTATCACAATGACAATGTTCATTAAAGTCAGATTATTAAGCCTCGGGCTTGTTGAGTTGGCGGCGGTGTGTGTGTGTAAGTGTTTGTGTATGTGCATGGGAGTGTGCACGTGTGCGTGTACGTGCTGTCATCAAGTGTCTTGTTGAACAGCGTAATTACTTGGAGCAAACAGTGACACGCTGCCTGCTTGTGATCTGTCAGACTCCAGATGAATCAGCGCTACTTGGACAAAAGTAATGGGACAAATCTAAGACGGAAAGACTGGGAGGTGTCCGAGAAAAGGCTGATTCGATTTCAAGTTTCTGGTTAAAATAACAAATTAGTAAGTTGTTTTCACCTTTTAAAATTTTTGTTGGAAACAAAAAAAAACAAGGGATTTTGTCAGGTTCGCCGAGTAGACATTTATTAATTGTGGCTCACAGGCATTTGATAACGACTCGTGCATGAAGAGAACGGAGAAGGACCGCACAAGTGCAATTCTGTTTTCTTTTATTAGTTCAAGAGGTCCCTAGGTACAAAAGTCATTGCTTCCCTGAAGGATTGGGGGAGACATTTGGCAACAATGTAAACAATTGGTTTACGATGGTGAGGAATGCATTTTAGAGTCCATGCTGTTATTTCCTTTCTCAGGCACAGGATGCACGACGGGTCGGGTCACGAAACCCCCGTTGCATCACGGGTCTGTCTCTTTCTTGCAGCTGATTGAGACACGTCAATTCCTCTTCTTCACAACCAACAGTAACAGAAAAACCCTAATCTACCAACATACTGATGGCATAACAAACATACTGTACTAACTGATTGCA
This sequence comes from Hippichthys cyanospilos, assembly GCF_059441005.1. Taxonomy (NCBI): domain Eukaryota; kingdom Metazoa; phylum Chordata; class Actinopteri; order Syngnathiformes; family Syngnathidae; genus Hippichthys; species Hippichthys cyanospilos. The sequence goes on along the minus strand of NC_142369.1, from coordinate 10,660,299 downwards.
TAACAAACATACCAAGTGATTGCATAACAAATATGGGATAAACTATATGCAACTATTCTAACAGTTTTTTATTCCCAATCCCTCTTTTGAACAGTTACCATCCTCTGTTTTTAAAACTATTTTGGAGTGTGACGAACAATCCTGAGATTCATTTGATTTCAGCGTCATAAGGGCCCTCTGACAGAAACTAGAACTACAGTACAATGACGACCGCAATAAAAATGACTTTGACACCCCTGCTCTAATGCTTCTTCTTCTGTGGTGCTGGACTAATTGGCGGTAGGCATAAGCTGGCTATGGAAATGGGCGTCCAAGGGCATCTCCTTGACCCACATTGTCGCGCAGAAGTAGAAAAAAAAAAAGAAATATAGACCGTGTGGGTTCATTGGTAAGGCTTCAATGGTATGTAGCAAAGACTCAAAAACATAGCGAAAATATAAACAACAAACATAAGTATACTAAAATGAGCTAGCAGCTAACACAGGAAGCTAAACAATGAATTATATACAATTATAGGAGTCCAGTATGAAATGTAAATGGTAATTGCAGCACTACCTTTTGTTCACAAGCGAAGAGAACATGGTGGCGAGCCAGTCGGTAGCTCGTGCAAGAAGCTAACGCGCTCCATGTTGTCAACCAAGACATCAGCAAAATTCACGCAATAGCCAAATACGCTCAACTTTTTTTTGGAAGAAGTATATCAAAACCAAATTAAACTCCAACTTTTGCAAGGGCACTTTTGTTTGAAGTGCGGCGAAGAAGCACGAACACGTAGCAGACGACGTCGAATAAATAAAAGATGGCCGACAAGAACAGCATTTATTCCTTCCTTCTCAGGCCCTGTGGGACGCTTGGGCTTTTACTTTTAGCGGCGGGGAGCGAGCGAGGACGCGTAATGGCGGCGGTCAGAGACATCACAGAACATTATTACTGATCCAATTTATGTGCTGAAACATCAACACATCCTTTCCTGACCTCCCTCGGCTTTGATGCAGTGTCCCCTCAGCACACTAACAAGTGGCCTGCTCTTTACCTTGTTTTAGCTTCAGTACCGAAGAGACCCGCCCTGACCACTGCTTTTACATAAGCCGTAAAACGTATTTCCATTATGTCTATTTGGATGCTCTATTTCCTGGAAATAATTTGAAAGCGGGAATGAATCACAATGGCGAAGGTGAGACTGACTTACACAGATGAAAATACCGAAGGATAAACCATCGCACTGAAGGACGGACTGACCAACGCTCTGACCCAACAAAGCTATCACTAACTGACCTACAAACACGAAGAAAAATCGACATTCTGATTGGACAGACCAGCAGCATGACGAGCAGAAAGATGGACAATCAGACGATTGGATTTACAGATTTACAGACAGAGTCCAACCAAAACTGACCATCTGCTTTTTACCAGATGAAAAACAAATCCAGACTGAAGTGTTGCATACTTCAACCAAACCAGAACAAGTTTATCCACACTTTTATCTCCAGTATACTTGATTACTGCAATGGCCTTCGGACTGGACTCTCTGCAAAGAGTATCAAATAGCTGCAGCTATTTCAGAGACAGAACTCAGAGACCGAAAAAGATCAGAACATACTACTCCAGTTTTAAAGGCTCTGCGGTGAATTCCGTCCGTAGAATAGATTGTAAAACTGTGAATCTGGTCTATAAAATCACTGGTTTGGGTCCTGACTACACTAATTTCTCAGTTATATTTTGCAAAGACCCCTACGAAAGAGGAAATATTTTGCGCTTCTCATTCTCACTTTGAATGTTTTTTCCCTTTTTGTTAGTAAATGCATCTGAGTTATTTGGGCCTTGGGTTGCGTGAAGCACATCGATTTAACGTGTGTATGAAATGTCCTATATTAATACCGTGCCTGGTTGACCAAAAGACAAAAAAATAAATCCAAGAATGGACAGGCTTTCCGACAAAGTAATGAACTGAATGAATATACAGATTGACACACTAACTAAACTCCACAAAAGATTGATATCAAAGCATGTTAAGACAGGTGAATTGAAGAAAATTATTAATGTTTAGCATATTAATTTACGTATGAATGGCATTATTAATGACATGAAAAAGTAATAAAGAATGATGAATGAGGATGGGAAAAGGACGGTGAGTTGTTTGGATGAATGAACCGATAGATGGATAAGTATCTTAATGAACTCGAAGATAATGTATGAACATATTTTTGTTGCCATTTGAAGCGCTACCACATTTTGTTTTTCACATTTAGAACGTTCTTTAAAAAAAAAAACCTTTTGTGCTCTAAATTGTTATGGAGTGCAGGCTGCAGTCATTTTTATTTGTTATTTTTTATTTTTTTACCAGTACTGTGGGTAACGAAGGCAGATTCCCACCATGCCAAATTGGCTTTTCTCACCAGGGCTTTGCTGTCTGAAGGAGGGGCTATCAGGCCAGATTAGCTCGCCACTAATGGAAGCGAAAGAGCTTTCAGAAGCATCAGGAGCAGCTGGATGCTCTTTTTTTAGCTTTTGGTTACAATGTTTGCTTTGCGCAGACGGTACACGTCTGTTTTAATCCATGAGAACCTAACATTCATTTGGTATGATTAGAAATTTCGCATCTTGTTTATTGAAACACTACTACCAGATAAGGAAGGAGATAGATAGATAGATAGATAGATAGATAGATAGATAGATAGATAGATAGATAGATAGATAGATAGATAGATAGATAGATATACATATTAGTTAGCTAGATAGATAGATAGATAGATAGATAGATAGATAGATAGATAGATAGATAGATAGATAGATAGATAGATAGATAGATAGATAGATAGATAGATAGATAGATAGATAGATATACATATTAGTTAGCTAGATAGATAGATAGATAGATAGATAGATAGATAGATAGATAGATAGATAGATAGATAGATAGATAGATAGATAGATAGATAGATAGATAGATAGATAGATAGATAGATAGATAGATAGATAGATAGACAGACAGACAGACAGATAGATAGATAGATGCGCTAGTTAGTTAGCTAGCTAGCAAAATAGATATGCAAGTTAGTTAGCTAGCAAGCAAAATTGATGAATAGATGTGCTAGTTAATTAGCTAGCAAGCGAAATTTATAAATAGATGTGCAAGTTAGTTAGCTAGGAAGAAAGATAGATCGATAGATAAATAGATGCGCTAGTTAGTTAGCTAGCTAGCGAAATAGATAAAGAGATGCGCTCATTTGCTAGCTCACAAGATAGATAGATAGATAGATAGATAGATAGATAGATAGATAGATAGATAGATAGATAGATAGATAGATAGATAGATAGATAGATAGATAGATAAAAGGCCGACGATGCAAAGAAGACAAACTCGATTTAGGGAAAAGAAGAGGAGTTCACCTGCGCGAGTGGTACGATGCCCTGGATGTCAGCGTTGCTGACGTAGAGGTGTGACACTCTCTCAGGCGAGGACGGCACGCCAGAAGCATACTCTATGCTCCAGTGCAAAGTTTGGGTGGGGGCCAAGGTGATCACGTTGTCCACCTCAAAGTCCAACTGCATCACCTCGTAAGACGGGGTCTCCAATCTGGAGGATGGGAAATATAGATCCGATTAGCAACTGCCAACAGCCATGAAATTTTATATGTTCAAGATTCAGATTCAAGAGTTTTATCGTCTTATGCATAATAATACTACAAACACTACACAATGAAATTATTATTCGGTTCACTTTCTAACAAAAGCTGCCAACACACAATGTCGACTGAGTTTCGTTTTTACATTTTCGGTATCAATGGACTTGTCAGATTTTCATGAATAAAACAATACGTTTTGTTCTTTGTCAACCATGAAGTATACACCTTGCTAAAATGTAAAGAAACAAACAAAACCAGAAAAAAACATAAGTTTACAGTTAATCATCCAAAAAACATTTCTTTTTTTCTCTTTTGACTAACAATAACTTTCCAAAAATCCAAAATATTAGCCCAGGGGATCTCACGTCATTCTCATGGCATCTCCTGCTAACTTATGAACAGACAAGTGCAATTTCCCGTATTTTGAACACTTTTCAGACATCTTGAGAACACTTTCATTAACTTTTTTTTTCCCTTTTTGCATCATTAAATCTAAAGAGAGAAAATAAAGACAGTAAACTCTTTCATTGATTCGTTCTTGCAGCTGTGCCTCAGTGCTCCGCCGCCTCAAGTCAAGTCAACTTATTCATAAAGTGACAAGAACATTGATGATAACACAGCTGGATATCCATATAGTGTGTGAGGATGTATGCATGTGTACGCGAGTGTGCTTGTGGGCATGGCAGGAGCAGGAGTAGGCGTCAAATAACTTAACGGCACATTTTAACAGCTTCACGAGCGTAATCACGGCTTTTATTGTTATATCGATAGCACAAAACAAGCGGGATTGAAACGTTCCGTTTTAACTGTCACTTTATGTCTTATTATTATCCACTAAAATCCATTTCATTAGAAATTACTGTACTGCAATATGAGTGCTGGTACTACTGAACTGAAAACGCCAACGTATATTAGTAGTTATTGTACTTCAATGAAGAAAAATGAAACGTAAATGTAATTTTTTGACGTATATGCCAATTTGAGGATAAATGTGCGACGAAGAAATAAAAAAAAATATGCATTGTATTTTTGGACTATAAGCCGCACCTTTTTTCTCATGATTTGAACCCTGCGGTTTTCATTGCAGCTTATTTTTGCATATTTTTTTGTTTTTTTTTGCTAACTACTGTGAGACAATTCACCGGTAGAGCAAATTTGTGTATCTGTTCAAGGCTATAAAATGATGAGAATTAATCACTCCAAAAATATGCATGGCAGGTGTATTGGACACACTAAATTGTCATTAGGTGTGATTGGGCGCGTGAATGGTTGTTCGTCTCTGTGTGCCCTGCAATTCGCTGGAAACCAGTTCAGGGTGTCTCCCGCCTCCTACTGCCCGAAGTCAGCTCGGATAGCCGCCAGCAAGCCTGCGACCTTTGTGAGGATAAGCGGCTCTAGATGGATGAAACAAAGGGAGACGGAAGAAGATGCTATCAAAGTATTGATTTGGGGTTTAAATTGCTATTTAACTCTGCATGATTTATTTATCTCTTATTTGAAGGTGTGTCCAGACTTTTGACTGTTACTATAAAAAATGAAAGATGTTTGTCATGTGTCCTTGTCATTTCCGCGGATAAGAAAATGGAGAGCCAGAGTGTGAAATGTGCGTCTGTGGGGGCAGTGTAATCACTGGAGCTGAAAAAGCAATGTGTCCACACTGACAGCTGCATCCAGGTGTTAGCCATGTCTACAAAACACCATTGTTACAAAAACAAAAAGAAAAAAAAAACCTTCAAGGACACATTAACACAACTTGGAATAGTAATGCTGTTAGCATAGCATTGTTAGCTTGCAGTTCCATAAAAAGATATGAACATTGAGTCCTGTTTGCGGGTGTTAGCATAGCATTGCTTTTTCTCAGTTGGACAAACAATCACGCGTGACAGTGTAGGTTTGACTCTGAGCTAACAATGCTATGCTAACACCCAAATACCAGCCTTTTTGTTCATGAGTTTCATTTAGCATACTGCAAGCTAGCAAGGCTACCTTAAAATTAGTACAAGACTGTTAATCAACGTTTTTTTTTAATAGCATTCAATCGCTAGCTCATAGTTGAGCCCTTGGTTTGAAGCGAAAGGCTAATGAAATGGAACTGTATAAAATTTCTACTGCAATTTTAAACCAAGAGTGCCCTCTACAGGACCAAAATAAAAGAGCATAGCCTGAATATCAAGAAAATCTTGACTAGCCTACCGTTGTTAGCTACACAACAATACGTTTTTCTAAGCTTATTTTTCACAAACAAAAATATGCTGTTTGTGCTTGTGAATCATGATCATTGTCAATGAACATTTATATGACTTTTTGAGATTATGAATTTACATCTCTATAAATATATATATATATATATATATATATATATATATATATATATATATATATATATATATATATATATATATATATATATATATATTAAGAATGTAGAAACTTAACATAATCCTAAAACCATAAAACATAATTCATTGGCAAAAAATTAACATTTAGTAAAGATGATTACGGCTCACATATATAGAGACAATTTGCCTTGATGATTAGGACATTCCTCTCAGGCGATCAGTTGCCATAAATGTTCATGTTAATGTCAAATTAAGTGTTGTTTTTTTTATATACTATCATCATAATTAGCAAAGGGGCTGATGGCATTTTAAATGTTGATTTTAATAGTTTTTCAGCATTTCCATCACTTGTTTAATGACTCAGAAAAGCATCCCGATGATTAAAAACTCACAAAATGGACTCCCAAATGATAACATTTGCTATTAAAAAAAATAATAATAAATGCACACCCACCCAATTCATGAACATCTAATTATCCTCAACAGTCAGACTAATTGTTGTTATTGTAAAAAGTAAAATCTTCACCTTTGTCAAATAAGATAAAAATACACAAAGAACATAAAACCACAGATATTTGGAAAAAAATAGAGAAATTTAAAGCAAAATGGCAACAAATAAAACAATAAATCTAATATAAAATAATTAAAAACAAATATAAATTATGATTAAAAACAAAACGAGTCTGCTTTTGTCGACTACTTGTTTTTAAGACATCCCGAGTTACTCTTGATTTTTCTGTTCATAAATATTTTTTGTGTCTGAAGGAAATTCTTAACAAAATTTGTTTCAAGGTGACATGCGCTCACTCACACGGGGGCTGGCAGGTGTGTTTGTGACAAGAAAAAGACAAGAGAGTAAAACGACATCCGACCACAAGTCAAAAACAGTCACACAATTGTGTGTGCTTATGTTTGTGTGGGTGTGTGTGTGTTTGCGCGACACAGCTGGTCGCAGCCACTCCGGCCTTCCTGTCACTTTGCACTAACACAAGCGTGTCAGAGTGAAAGGAGACACACACCTGCGCACACCACCATGTTGCACATTCTGTGACACAACTGACACCATGTTGTGATGGGTTACTTTGTGTGTGTGTGCGCGTGTGTAATATGTTACCCCCCACAACGGGGGTGTCACAGTAGCCGCTTTACATGGAAATGAAGCCAACATGCATGTAAAATATATACATGCATAAATTGTACTGTGTGTAGGTGTGTGTGTATGTGTATACGCAGTGTCCTTCATTTTCTGCAAGATCATTCCTCCAACTTCCACGCTGTCCTTTACGTGGAAGCTGACTGACAGCTTGGACACACATGCACGGACACACACACACACACACACACACACACACACACACACACACACACACACACACAGTAGAATAGGGGAGTCAAACTCATTTTTATTGTGGGCCATATTGTAGTAATAGTTTCTGTCAAAGATAAATTTTAAGTGTGGTTCTCACACACTCACAGATTTTATAAATCAGAGGCAAGACAAATAGGGAAAAAAAAATATATTAAAAAAAATATTTAAAAAAAAAAAAAAAAATATATATATATATATATATATATATATATATATAAATATATATATATATATATATATATATATATATATATATATATATATATATATATATATATATATATATATATATATACACATATACATGCGCCTTATAATCCGGTGCGCCTTATATATGGAAAAGGTTTTAAATATGTCATTAATTGAGGGTGCGCTTTATAATCTTATAGTGCGGAAAATAAGGTACTTACTTACCAACCTAAGTAGTTAACTTACACCGTAAATCCAAATCTCCTTTCCCTTCTGTCTAGCCATTACGTCAAACACCAAATGTAAAATTAATCTACATAAGTTATCTGATGTCTCTTGTCTTCCTTCCTTGTGTCTTTATTTTAATGTTCTAGGTCAGTGCTTCTCAAATAGTGGGGCGAGGTGATGCCAGGGGCGGGCGCGGATGATCCCAGGAAAAATACTTTGTTTTTGTCATGTGGAATGTAATTGCAATAAAGTAATAATTTTCATCGTTTTCCTTTAGGTTCAGGTACTTTGGTGCTTCTTTTTTTCCGTTTTAGACTAAGCTGTAATAGTAGCTAAACATTCACTAAGAAAATTGTTCTTTCGGCCGTGACCTGACCATGCTAATCGTCCCGAAACCCTTTTCGACGCTCAGCAACGAGCTCGAACAATCCCTTGATGTTTCGCTACACCAAACTGACGGCGCTCCAAACCGCTGATGTCAGCTAGGTGTTTTGAGGCCCTTCGTTTTTCTTTAAAACACAAAATAAGTGAAACTTTCTCTTTTCATATGACCGATCACATTACATCGTGAAAAATAAACAAATAATTCCTTGAAATTGCACTCGATTCCACAGTGCGTCGTCTTAGTTCTGTTTCATTGAGATTTTTTTGGCTTTGTCCTTTTTTCGTTTATAGCACATGAGGGGATGAGCTAGGAAATGTAGTTTTGAGAGGCCAGCTAAAGTCCTATTCACCGTCCAGGCATTTGTGACTCTTCCTGCACATCAGACTTGCTACAACATGCACCCCTGCCACCCCCCGCCCCGCGGAGACCCCCAGACACACACACACACAAACACGGGCGCGCGTTGTCTACTTGCATCATCTGGCCTATGTAGAAGCCCCGCCAATGTCGTAACATCTTCTTTCCCCGGCCGAGTACACGTTAGCAAGTGTGACACACACTTACGCATGCACACACGGACACACACACACACACACCCCCGACATGCAACATGTAAATGCTTTTAGGGAAGGCCGCTGTGTGCGTGTGCATGCATCAAACATCTCCCACTGCGATTTTTTTTCTTTCTTTATTTTCTTTAAATGCAGCCGAAAGCTTTCGCGAGCACAGTGGGATGCCGGGATGCTGAAGATGAAAATGTTGGTTGGGGGGGTGGGGGGGGGGGGGGGGGGGGGCAGAAAAAAACAATACAAAGGAGATGGGAAAAGTGTAAAAGTGTGCGCTGGTTTAAATGTTAGGGTTCTGAGCAAGGAAGACAGAGGCGAGTTTTGCCTCAATAACGACAGTTTCTGAGAAAAAAAAAACTTTGCTAATGTCCCTCTTTTTAAAAAAAAATGCTATTTTCATTATTTAATGTATTTATTTATTACCACATTTTTTCAACTACAAAATCTTTGAGCTTCTTGCCTTTTTTTTCCAACAAAAAATTCACATTTTTCCTGAAAATACTACTTTTGAAAAAAAAAAAATCTTCTCTCAATATATATATTTTTTTCTCATGCAAATGATGAAATCTGGATTTAACACTAAAATAAAATGTTTTGAATTTGTGTTGGCAGGCACAGTGGAATATTTGCTAGCCGGTTTGCATCACAGTTCAGAGGTCCCAGGTTGAATTCCAGCTTGCCTCGACCTTCTTGTGTGGAGTTTGTATGTTCTCCCTTAGCCTGCGAAAGGTCTATACCCTGGCTACTACCCAAAGACTGCTGGGATAGGCATCAGCAAGCCAGCGACCCTAGTGAGGTAAAAAACTAAATAAAATAGACGGACGGATGTTAAATTTGTATGAGAGACATTTCCCAAAAGAGAGCTTTACTTCCAAGAAAATTTGGAAAATTACTGAAAAGAAAGTTAAACAACTACAATTCTGTTCTCAGGACTTTTTATAAATAGATATTTTTTAATTTTCTTGTAAATTTGATTTGCTGAATCTAAACCAAGAAATCCAACCTACTTTGAACAATTTAGCTATAGACATAAAGTCCTTGAAACTTTTAAAACTGTAAAGTACAAACTTTTAAGAGACATTTAAAAAAAAAAAGAAAAAAATCATGAACTTTTTCCGTGAAGGTAAATATAAATGAACAAAAAATTGTTTTTGTGAAAAAAATGTTAGGTTAAAATCAAGGTTATATAGGTTAAAATATATTCAACTTTTTTTCTAGTAAAGTGTGACTTTTTACATTAAACTAAACCTTATTTAAAAGAAAGCACTTTTTTCTGAAATGAGAAAATTGTTTTTCAGAAAAAAAAATTATTCTTAAAAATTATTCTTAAAATTTTGACTCAATTTTTCCTATAAATGACAGAAAATCTCAAATTTTTACCTTCGGAAAGGGAAACACATACTAAGCTTTGTAAACTTCTCTTCTTTTGGCAACTTTCTTAATTCTAAACTTTCTTAATTCGCAAATTACCAAAAATAAATAAATAAATAAATAAAAATAATACTTTCCAGCAATTTTTGGAGTTGGACGCTACTTCAAGACAACAGTCTTGATGCCATTTTGCTTCAGAATGAGATTTGTGAGACATAGTCTCAAACGGTCGCGTGACCTTTGTAATGAGGGTGAAAAGCAGCGGGGCGGGGCAGGGGGCGGGAACCGGATCCGATAGCAACGGCCCGCATCCCCGCTCGCTTCCTCACCTCCGGTAGACAAGCATTTTCTTTCCAAGAGAAATAGCCTTTGTTCAAATAAATTAAAGAAAGAAATCCCATTTTTGTAGCGGCCAGAAGCCCATATCTCATGCTCTATGCGTCTACGTGTGTGTTGAGGATAAGTGTGTGTGTGCGTGTAATATCATAAAAGCAGGGAGGCATCAGAGAAGATGGAGGAAAAGCAGAGATGGATGTCACAGCGAGTGGCGCATTAAATCAATATCTGATTACACGCACTGAGACGAGCTGAAAGGGGGTGCTACTGTTTACCTGTGTGTGTGTGTGTGTGTGTGTGTGTGTGTGTGTGTGTGTGTGAGGGTTTACTCGTGTGTATGGGTGCATGTGGATGTGTGTGAGGGATGTTGCAACATTCGTGCCACAACAGACACGTAGTAGTGATTGCAACAGGAAAGTCTAAGGGGAGCTAAAGAAACCAAAAGGAACTTGGTCAGGCATAGGTACGATTTAGCTAGCTAACTGCATTGTAAAATGTTAGCTGGGATAACGTCAGATCATATTTTTCAAGAATGTGTAAAGCCAAAGGAAGAGTAAGATTACCATTGCCCAACTTTGCTTAAAGGGCCAATGTCAGTCTGTGTTGTCATTTCGTCATGCATCCTCTCACACCCCCAGCCCTCCCCCACATTAAACTACCCTAAGCCCCGCACAACTCTCTCACTCACAGCCGCAAGCACGCAGCCTGAAAGCCATGAAAAGTTGTTGCCAAAAATGTCCATACATTATGCCATGACTCTGTTTGGCAACTTTAAGCAAAAGCGCCTCCGTTTGCGGCTGTATAAGATCGAGTATTAACAGGCTGTTAGACTGATTTATACTCCACGCAAAACGCGACGCACTGAAGCCGCGTAAAGCGAAGCGTGAAGTGGCAAGGAAACAATGTATTTGGAATGATGTCTGACAATTTTTTATTTTTTTTTTTTAATAATAGAAAAAGTAGTGTTAAAAAACATCATATTGTGGCGATTTATTATTTTGAAAATTGAAACTAGAACAAACTAGATTGAGGTAAGGTTTAAAGATATGAAATTTTATTTGACAGGGATGAAGAAAAATGAATCAGGTGTGTTTAAAAAGAGTGATGTTTTCAAGAATAAATTATTTTATTTTCTAATTATATATATATATATATATATATATATATATATATATATATATATATATATATATATATATATATATATATATATATATATATATATATATATATATTTTTTTTTTTTTTTTTTTTCCCCCCATGAACTAAAGCAAGCTAATCAAGAATGAAAATAAAATCTGTCTAAATAAAACCTATGATGTTTTTCAAAAAGAAATAATTGTCTATTCTAATTTAAGGCAAAATGACAAAAAATTGTCATAATGATATCATGTTACCCAGAATAATGTCATATTTTTAATGGGTGTTTTTATGTAGGTATGTATGTAGGTTTTTGTTTTGTTTGGTTTAAAGAACTTTGTCATTTTTGGAACCTATCAGATATTTTCTAGAAAACGATGTCATGTAGTTTGAAAAAGGTAATATTTTGAAGAAAAAAAATAATGGCTTTGCAAAAATAGCTTCTATATTTTATTTTGAAACAGTACTTTTTTTTCTAAATGAAAATGCCATGCCATAAGCAGAATAGTGTTTGTAAAAAGTCATATCTTTTTAGAACAAACTCAGATGTGACCTATTTTTTTTTTTTGCGTTATTCCCAGTTTGGCTGGCATTTCAAATCAACCAAACTGCAACAAAATTTTACAGAGGAGATGCTAAAATAAATAGTATGTATATAATGATGGCGCACATAAAAACAACCCAAAAAGTCTGCCCCCAAACGCTCGTTTAAGTACTGATATACAAAAAAAAAACAATTCTAGAAGAATTTCAGAAGATTTTGACAGACAACTTTTGTGTTCAGAAGTTGTAAACATGTCAAAAAGTTGTGAGGCTGTGTTTCCTCTCCAACTTGGTCTCGTCTCTCATTTTCTGTTGAGATCTATTTTTGAGTGAGCGTCACAGATTCCCAGCTGCCGTCTGGAAAAAACAAAAAAAACAAAAAAAGGAAGACACTTTCCAGGCCCCCTTTTTTTTTGCCATTTTTTTAAAAACGCGTTCTTTCCAAGACACACGGTTGGGGCAGCGACGTCACCTGCGAGAGGGAAAAAGGCCATTACGGTGAAATGAGAGCCAGCTTTTACTGCTGTACTCAATTTCTGATGATTCCATTTCATTTTTATCATTATTGTTTGCCTTGCTGCTGGGAACACATTTACTCACCTACCAGCCCTATAAATGTATAAATATATTTTTTATCATCACCAATGTCCTCCAGCACCATCATGGATCGGTTACACAGACTATCGCGATATACAAGCTGAGTTTACATCGGGAGGGTAGGATTCAAAATCCCAAGTGGATTTTGTCTTGTGTTGCCCTAGCATATGGAAAAACTAATCGTGGAACGTACAATTCAAACCACATGGGCAGTACGGTTGACACCCGCCATACAAAATTATCGGTCCATCCGTTCCGGAATGCGAAATCATCGTATGGCAGACAACAGAAACCTATGCTAATTAGCTAAAACCCAAAGGTAAATACATCAAACGTCTATATACATATTAAAAATTGGGAACAAAATAGTATAATAAGTGCTGCTTATATATAATACAGGTCTACAATTAAATATCACAAATAAAAAATATATAAAGCAAAAATGAAATGTGATTTACCGTTGGGTGATGCTAATTTGAGCTACTTACCATATTCCCTAGCTAGGGTAGCCTAGCTTAGCCTTCTTCGGATTTCTTGATTATCTCCAGCTTTGTTTCCATACTAATCATCTTACTTCTACCTTTAACATCACTAGCATTCTTGGGATCAATGGCTAACCAATTAAAGTTTGAATTAAGCATTAAAATACACAATAAACAAGATATTGTACGCACGCACACGAGATCAAGTCTTTAGCATGTCGGCATCTTAGTGACTCCGACCAATAGCAGACCGGCATCTTAGGCACGCCGTGACGCTGACCAATAGCAGACCAACATCTTAGTGACGCCGACCAATAGCAGACCAGCATTTTAGGGACGTGTGCAGTGATGCATATAGTGACGTGTGAACATGGTGCGAATCGCACACACACAGACCGCCAGGTTTGAATTTTTTAAGTGTTGTTGATGTCGTAAAGTAGGAAAAGTGCCGTGAAGAGGGGATGAAAAAAACTTTGTATATCACTTCGTAATGTGACAAAAACATAAGCCAGGGACGCCGTAACCTGGGGGTCCACTATATCTGTGTATTTAGCATGACTGTTGTGTTTTTTTTAGGATTTAGCCGAGATCAGCAAAAAAAGTACTGGAAGACAAATTATTTTTGGGGTTTCTTTATATTTCAAGCTTCAAAGACCCAAGTCTTAACAGAGCAGTCCCGTGGTCGGTAAGAGAAAAGACAATGACATATGTCGGTGTTGAAGGTCATCTCGTTCTAGCTATACAGAGACTTTTCATCTATGTTAAGTGAAAAAACAGGTTTTTGCATGTAATCAAGCAAAAATGGCTTTCGGTGGCTGAATTTTGCAAAACTTAGGAGGATTTGTATTGATAGGATGTCTCCCTCTTGGTTTTCATGGATGAATTCTTGGGATTTTTTTTGTGGGTCTGCTTAATGTAGACGTGGCTATCAAATTCTAAAGTGTGAAGTAAAACTGGCATTGAGAATTTCCAAAACTTTCAAGGAGTTTGACTCAAGACATTTGAAATTACCATGAAAATGGCTGATTAAAACAAGAATGGTGGACTCGCTGAATTTGAGACTTTTTTTGTGGGTTTCCTAAAGATCACATTTTATGCTAATAAATCAAAGTGGCTTTGATTATCCAGGAGCTGTATTTTCAAGCAATTTGGAGGACCACGGAAAATAGAAAAACTGATATCAAAATATCCAATTTAAAACCAAAATGGCTGATTTTGTGTCTTGTGGGTCTACTCATTATTGATATGCCAACCAAATATTAATGTTGCTGAAATTGGCTTTGGGGGCTGAAATTAATTTAATTTTGAGCCAGCCGGCCTCCCAATTGAGTATAAAAATCTAAAACTTTTTATATTCGTGTTACTAGTCTAATAAATTATTTTTTCATTTTATTGTATAACATTTTATTGCTTGGGAGAAAAAAAAATACCACTTTCAGTATTGGAGTACTATTTTTCTACACTCACCACACACAGCGATTCTGAAAGGCGTTAAAAAAGGTAATAATGAATTATTAATCAAGCAGTCTAATTATGGCATGTGTAAGTGTGTGTGTGTGTCCCTGAGAGAGATACGATCCTGGGGAAATTACATCTAACACTCATTTATCACAACAAATAGAGTGAGTAACAGCAGTTAGCCAAGGAGCCGTTTGCACACAAAAGAGTCGACGGCAGCACATTATTAAAATATTATTCAAATATGCTAAAGACGTGAAGATGAACATCCACAGGAGACAATTAGGAGCTTCTCAAAGGACCACCTAACTGCTTCAAAGGACACTATACAGTATACTGTGCCTACACATATATATATATATATATATATATATATATATATATATATATATATATATATATATATATATATATATATATATATATATATATATATGCGCACACAATGGATTTTCAAGTTCCGAATTGGAATACTACGAAATCGAAAAAGAAATTTTTTGGCCCCTCTTTACAGCATGTTACCCGCTTTACAGCATCAACAATTACAAAATTCAAACTTGGCGGTCAGTGTGCATGCGTATGCCACTGCAAGTCGCACCACGCTCAGAAATACCCTTACTAATGTACCTTCTCGTAACGTGCCAAATATAAGATTTTAGAAGAAACTTGTCATCAAACAGACACCTGCAACTCCCTATGAGAGTTAGCATGCCCACAATTGGTGAAATAAATAACTAGCTATCTTGCCTGGCTAAAGTTTCTCCTGTGATGTGACGCTAAAGAACTTGTAAGTCAAAATAGCACTCCACTGCATATAGTTTTGGCCTTTTTGGGCGCTTATGATATTTTGAATATGAAAGTTTCATCCTGCGTGTAACCTTTGAGGCGGTGGGACTTGGCCCGGCGTATATTTAGCCGCTAATAGCGCACAGCACCGAGCTGGGCCGGAGTGACTGAATCAGGCCAGGTATCAAGACCGGCCTGTCAGCCACGCCGACCGCCCGGCTGGCTAGCCGGCCCTGTAAAAAGATAAATAAATCAAGTCAAAGTCCCAAAAGGCCCGGCGCTGCCTGCTTTGCTCGCTCGCTGGCTGACAACAAGGAGGGAAGCGGAGTTCGCTACCTTTATGCTAATGCCAAGCCTAAAGGGACTTGGGAGGAAACTGAGCAAGATGGGAACATGTCCTAAGATACCCCGTAAAGACCCTCAAGAACCGCTCATGTCAGATGGTAAGCAGAGCGGTCGCAGTGTGAAGCACCAATGACCCCGTCAATCATGGCTATCCAGGGCGTGTGGCAAGAGGATTCTGACCGGAAAAAGGAAAAAAAAAGCAAAAAAGAAGAAGAAAAAAAAAGAGAGTGATCCAAGGTGGAATTCAGATTTAGTTTGAGGGTTAAATATTAGCTTAGCAAAGATCCGAGCTATAGAAAAGAACCAGGATTAAAACTCTATTTAGTATTTATTCATATACACATCTGTGAAAAACACTAGCTAAAAATTGAGTTGTCTGATGTTTACAAAATGCATGTGTTAAGTTTGGCAAACATTTAAAGAAGTCAAAACATTTTCGTTGCAATATTAGTCTAAATACGGCACGATGACTAATAATGCGAGACATTTTTCCTCTACTGCCACCTGTCAAAAAAATCAGTGCCCACAGGCTTGCTTTTCTAATGTCACGTGACCAAGTCCAGAAAACAGGTGAGCCAAAAAAAAAGTCTTTAATAAAAGTGTTCTTTCATTTGGTAATTCATAACTTTTTCTATACAGGTGTCTTCACTAATTGTTGCGCAATTTTTCTTCCTTTAAAGTCAAACCAGTGTAAAAACAGAAAAGCTATTTTATTTATTTAGAAAAAAAATCAACCTCTTCTACATGGATTTATGACCATATTTACTGCAGGTATATCTTGCTATATTCTTGATATTTTTCTTACCTCTAAGACTTACAGGTTAAGTATTTATGAACTAAACAAAAAACTAAACTAAACCCATAAACTATGTAAAAAAAAAAAAGGGAAAAAAAGGTTGTTCTTATTACTTCTTGTTAGTGCAGGTATTTTGGGTAATGTAACCCCCATAATGAACAAGGGAATGCAGTGTTTCCTGGTTTTTCGCGGTTAATGGGGACTGGGAAAACGGCAGTCAAATCCGCAACCGTAGTATGGAGATTGAATTCTTGCAAACCCTCCTTTTGGCTTTTTAAGTGAAATTGTCTTCTTCAATACATAGCGGAATGCATCAGTGAGCGATGAGCGCCGCTCACTAACTCTCACCTCAGGCCGCAGCGTGGAGCGCGACCGCTACCCCTCCCCCTGCCCATTCCCACATTGCATTTGGAACTTAGGTTTATTGACGACCCTAACTTGTCTTTGCTTTTATACCTGAAGTGACTTTCTTGTCAATCTTGTCAAATATGGATTTGAGTGATCTTCCTTGACAAACTTTCTGGTTTTTATCACTTTGCATCCGCGGGGTCCTTCCTTCGCCGACGTCATAAACGTTACGTTCCCGGGGAGAGTTCTCCCGCTCAGGGTCACCCGCCGTCGTAATGTTCCACCATTTGTCTCGTTGTTGTGGATTCGAGACCGCAGCGTGAGTGTCAAAATAATTTTTTTGCGCTTCCTTGGATAAGGTCTTAAAAGAGTCGTCGCCCTTCAACAACATGCCATTCTTTACACAGTCTTCTTTAAATGCAAAGAATCCCGCCGGCTAATGAATGCCAGCTCGCTGCATGTCTATAAAACTTTACTGTACATCCTTTTACGACGGCCAGCCGAGACCGTAAACGGGCTTTTAATACGGCGCGCCGCGGCCCGGCGGGATGTTTTCTACAACAAGACTGGAATTGTGATATGTGTTCAGGTCATTTGTGTCAAAGCGCAGTTGAGAGTGGGAGAAAGCGACGGGAGTCCAAGATGCGAAATGACGTGAGGAGGAAGGTGATGAGACAACGTACTACAATAAACCAATTATTTACTGTAGACAGAATCTGCTTTATTATTTAGGTTTCAACTGAAGTCCAACAGGAATAGGACAAAAGAGAGAATTTTGTAAAATGAGGCTCAAATGATCACAACTAACCCCAGAAAACAGATGAGCTGTGACCGGTTGTTACCTGAGCCTTGAGCCCATGTAAAGTTATTTTATGAAAGATTGTGTTTTTAAAGACATAAAGTGTACATGAAACAAAAAAAGGGTTCTCAAATTATTTGTCAAACAAATATTAACTATTTACTGTGAAAATGATTAAATAAGTTCAGAATCCCTTTAACACTTTTGCAGTATTTTGACCATTTTTGGATCATTTTCTTCTTCATCAATGTCACAGTATTTTAGCCAAAGGATTGCACACACCTAGTGTGATAACTTTGTGGTAGTGCCAGGTTGATATTTGACATGTTGTCACCATCTGGGTGAAATTTCAGCTCCCTAGTGTCTTCTTATAGTGCTTTACCTTTGATGTCAAATGTATTTGAGGTAAATATTAAAGAATTGGACAAAATACTGTACAATGGTTAAATAATTATGTTCATGAACAGAAATACCTGAGATGACATAGAAAATAATCTTATATAACTAAAAAGGTGAAGAGGTTAAGCTGAAACTCTGTAAGACTATGGTAAAGGTAAGTTTCCATCCACCTATTTTTATTGCACATTTTCAAGAATTGTGAAAATAAACCAGATTAGAATTGTTAGAAACTTGGGTAAAGAAAGCTTGGGATAATATCCCAAGTAAGATGATCAGCAAATCATCTCCGAAGACCTCCAAACAAATTGGACGGGTCTGAAGATGACTACCCGTGGAAGAGTAACGAGGATGTTTGAACAAATGAGGGGGAAGAAGAAGAGGAGATGGAAGGAGCTTTATGGTGTGTCACTGATGATGACTTTCATGGATTTTAGACCAATTAATATTCAGCTGTGTCAAAAACATAAAGCATTGAAACTTCAAATCATATTAATTGTTGCAACATTATTTTCAGCATTTGCGTACATTGCCTCACCTTGTCTCGTTTACGACCCCGACCCCCATAAACGCAGCAGTATGTTACTCGATGTACGTTGTAGAAATGCCTCTAAAAGTACCGTAATTTCATCATTTTAAATAGTCTGAAATATGTGATTAATTGTATTAGAATTGCACAACTAATTTTGTTGCCCCGCCAGGTGAATGGAGGCCAACTCGTATATATTGTTTATACATCTGGCTTGTCTGCATTCCCAGAAAGTCGAAATGACGCCAGCAACAATCACCAACAAAAGGGAACATTGGCCTTGTAATCACTTTGGATTGAATTACGACAACTCAGAAAGATTAGACTACTCTCATTTTTATACTTTTTTTTTTTAAACGCACTTACCAAGAAAATGAACTTGGATGACATCTGACTGATTGGGAAAAAAAAACATAAAAATAAAGACTACATTGGAATGAAATAAAAAGACGGACTACACACACTCACACACTCATACACTCACACAGGCTATTAGCCGGTGATGAAAAATGAGTGTCGGCAGGAAGCCAAAGTGGGAATGACGGCATGAGAAAATGAGCAGAAAAGGCAGAATGAGTTGAATAAATTGCAAGGGGTGCACCTGATGCCCCACAGTTCGGAGCACCCCCAAACAGCAGACACATGAATTTGGAAAAAGAAAAACAAAAAGTTAAAGACCAGTTGCTAAAGTAGAACGCCCTTTTCCAAACTTGTGAACCTGTGAACTCCCTTCAACATGCTGACGCACCCCATTTTCCCACATACGACCCAAAGAAATATCCAAAACAAAATTTTAGATAAACCATCATTTGACATTGAAAAAAAGTCAATCCTTGGACCCCCTTCACCATTCCAATAAAATTGTCTTAACCATTCCTTGTGTCATATCTCCCTTAAGGTAGTGCGCCATCGCTTTCTAATACGAACACCATTCCCCCAAAATGCAGGTTTTGAGTAGAGAAACCTTATTTTACGATAAAACAATGTTTTAATCCACAAAATCCCTTCACCTTTCTGACTTGGCACAAAACCTCAACCTTAAAAAAAATACCTCAGCAACCAAGCTTTTTATAACCACAATAGATTTCACGTTGAGTCATATTAAGACAAAAAATAAAAGAAAAGAAAGCCACAACAAAGTTTGCCTTACCCACCCAGAGGTGTGCTCACCCTCAGCTCAAAGTGCACCGGAAATTTTTTTTTCGGTTCAAGTGATTATTTTGTGTCGCCATCAAAAGTTCAGGAAAAGTTATCGTTTGATCTTGTGAAAGCAATCAGATTGTAAATCACACCCTGCAACCACAGTTGGCTCACCACTCCTGCCCTACAAATACTCTTTCAGGAAGAGAAAAAAAAAATTCAAATGTAGCATTTTACAGCAGATGAAAGGTAAATTTTGAGTCATGTAAAAATGCTAATTAAACTGAAACGGCAGTAGGATTTTATTCCCGCAGCAGGAAGGCGCGTGAATGCATCAACGCCAAAGTTTAAATGACAAAATTCCAAGCAGAAGACTAGCATCACATCAAATGTGAAGGTCACCTTTTCAGCCCCCCGTTCACCCCCTTGACCCGGTCCCGCTCACTTCCTGTATAACCTGGGGGTGCGCGCCTCCCTAAAAGCACATTATCAGCCACTTAGCGGCGCTTAGCATCGCATTGATTAACGATGAGGCGGCACAAAATGTCGCCAAGTGCCCCCCGCTCGATGGCCTTTTCCGTTAGCTCCCATGCTAATGTCCTGGGCCATTTGTCGGGACATGCTAATTTGCTAATCAGAGCGTAAGCAACGTTGAGCCTCGGGGTTCCACTTTTTGGCCTTGCTCTGGCTAGCGGCCAACTAGCGCTGGTCATACATTTTAATGGACCTTCACACACAATGTCATCCAACAAAGTGTGGGTATTATTGCCTCGAATTTATCCCCCAGGATGGTCCCAAGACTCAAAATTTTCTTTACTTACCACCGACTCATTTTGGATTTAGGGGACATTTAGCCCCCAAATACTTTTTTAACCTAGTAATATGAAATCTGGCAAATACATTGACAAAAGACGGACAAAAAAAGTCTCAAGACATGCCCTGAAAGGCAGAGGGAATCTGCCATTTTGTTTTAAAATGGACAGGATCTATTCGATCCAGGCCAAAACAATAACTAGATTCTTATCGGCTATTTTTTATTCAGAACCAGTCCTATCCTAGCCTTCACTTTACGTGATATGCTATGGGCAAACAGGAACCACAACTACCTCTTACTTCCTGGTCTAAGAATCATGGGAGAAGTAGCCTTAGCATTCAATGGCCGCGGCAGCCTAACACAAGAAGAGCCTTAATGTTTCCATTCGGGACCTGTGTCAGGTAAATGACATAGGCAGCTTCCAATAGCCGCCGTGACTGGACAACAAAAGTTGGATAATGATGAGTATGTTGACTTGCTGAATATGTTAACAGTCTAAACTAAGATAGCATTTAGCATTAGCCACAACTGGTCACAAGACTCTTGTAACTTTTTTTTTGTGCCTCAGAATTTTTTCAAATTCGGCCACTGATTTTACTTTGTAATGTGAAAATTAGAAGGACTGTTGAACATGACTAGAACCTACAAAAAGGTCTCAAGAAACCATGACCGGTATGATAAGGAATATATTATTTGGGTTTAAAGCAGTGCTTATCAAATAGTTTGTTGTTGTTGTTGTTTGTTTTTTTTTTAGTTTCAAGCACTTTGATGCACTTGATTATTTTGTTTTCTCCTTTAGACTAAGCTGTAACCCGTATAAATGCTATACAAATTTAGGTATACTTAGAATTTTTTTAGAGATAATAATAATCACAGTTATAGTGAGCGGGGGGGGGGGGGGGGGGGGGGGGTGTTGGCAAAATATAATCAAGAAGCACCGCTTTGAAGAGACAGTTTGGAAGAATTATCAGTGGTCTGACAAACAAACAATTTTTCGCAAATTCCGGCCCTGAAACCCATTCTGTGATCATTTGTAGGTTTTTCTATTATAATTAGAGCCACAAGAAAAGTCTCAAAAATTAACGTGGGAAAAAAACAGGTCTGCCATTTTGGTCTGAAACAATTATTTTAAGGTCATTTCTGGGGGTTCTAAAAAGACGAGGTCACACTGAATAGAGTTTAAAAATCAGCCCTACAAAGAGTATTTCACCGTGAACATGAAAGTCGGTCGGCCTGTCTATCACGAGTAGACCCAGAAACAAAAGTCTCACTAAGCCATGCCTGAAAAAGCACAGGAACTCTGCACTTCTGGTTAGAAAAGTCCATTTAGAGTCAATTAGGCCATTTTCAGGTGAATGCCTCCTGCAGATTTTGTCCAATTTTTCCCCAGTTTGAAGCAAGAACACTCAACAGATGGCCGATGCTTAATTGTGAGGAATATGATTTTCCATCAATTTGCGTGGGCAGAGAATGGCAGCGAAATTTGATGCCTCGCCATGAAACATGAAACTAATAAGTCAACTCCATGAGGTCGGTCAGATCTTGGCCAGACAGCTCCTGTGTTGAAAAATTACTCACGCTTATGTACGCGTAAGCATCTGTGCACCGGCACATCTCACAGATCGCGTGCCTACACACACGCATTCACTCGCTCACTCAAACGTAGTGTTGTGACACGAAAGTGATGTCGGCGCCAAGGGGTTAACAATAAATGACCTCGTTGTTAAGATCCTTGTGTTGCACATCTGCCTGCTCTCATGTCAACATTTACATGCAAGCAAAATTAATCCACCGTAAGAAGTTTGATGGATATGTGCCTCAATGAAAACAAGGACGGGTTTTGTGTTCTCGGTGAGGTTAAGCCTGGATGGATTCGGTACGGGAATTTTCCGACAGCATTAGCTGGAACAAAGCAGTACAAAACGTTCATGACTCGAGAGGCAAAAACATGTGAAAATGTAATGAAAAAAAAGAGGCATGTTGCTGATGAAAAAATGGTGAAAAAAAAAAGATTCTTATTGAAATAGAAAAAAATATTGTGGAAAAGTACTATAATGCTAAGGAAAAAACAAGATTATTAAAAAATAAAAATTGCGATGAAAAATCGTATGTATGAAAACACAAAAATATTTGGCAAATAGGGTTACGGCGTCCCTAGCTTAACTTTTTTCTTGTTACAAAGTGAAACACTAGGTTTTTTCGTCCCCTTGTTACGGCATTTTTCATGCTGGTTTTTTTTTTGCATGTAACTGAAATTTATAGTCTTAGAAAAAAATAAAATTTCAATTCATCAGTAAATGGTGCAAAATTTTGCACACGGTCCATTTACATTAAATTGTATAAAAAATGGTAGTAGTTGCTTCAAAATTACCAGTGGTATCTGTACTTGGTATCAGTGTTGGTGACTACTGAATAATTGCGTACTCACACTGATATTGATCTGAAAAAAATGGTATTGCACTTTACAACAAAAGCAATAATAATAGCAATAACCCTTTATATACAGAGTATTGTAACAATTAAAATATGACCAAAAAATTAAGCTAAAATTGGGAAAATATATAGATATTTGACAAAAAAATATAGTGAACTGTAGAGGTCTCCCTTTAAAACTAGTGTTTGTTGTTTTTTGGGCGGGGATTTTTCGCATCACAATTTCTAGTTGTATCAGTTAATAATTGAGCAGTAATACTTATATCAATCTAAAGAAAAGTGGTTTTGCTCAACGATTCCAGAGAATGATAAGAACAATAATAGTTTATTCAGAGTATAAAAATATTAATGTTGAAAAAATAAACTATATTTGACAAAAAAAATACGATAAATTGTTTAAAAAATAAGTAAATAAAAACAGAAAAGATATCGCAGTAGTCGTAATGATAATAAAAATGATAATAATAATAAACAAAAACGTATTGGATGAAAACACTCCAATAACAGACCTAAACTCGCCAAGCTCCAGATGAAGAAGCGAGATTGGCAGATGTCGTGGTCGCCAAGCAACAAGACAGGCCACGCGCGGCGACAAAATCAACTCTTGACGAGAAACGCGCTTGACACGGGACTTGTTGCTTATTCATGTTCCTCACGCCGCCCTGGGCCTCTTTGTTTGCCGCAAACAAAACAGCACTTCTGCTCCCTCCTCATCGGAATGCGCTGCGCCACCCTCAGCCTCACCCTCGGCCTCAGCCGGCCACTCCGCTCCCTCGCTCCACTTTCTCATCCGACGCCATCGCCGCACAGCAAAGACGGCAGACAGATGGCAAAACACAGAAAGGGGGAGAAAAAAGGCAGCGGAAACGCTTGTTAGCGCCCTAGCGGCCCAAATAAACGCAAGATGACACACCTGACTGATAATTAGTCTCGGGAGCATTTGGGCTGTCAACGCACGCGCAAAGTGCCACCTGTGTGTGCATGTGTGTGAGCTAATGGGCATCCTGGCACACATAATCACGCCGTTAATCACCGGCGTTTCGCACCGCGCCCGTTTTTAAAAAGTCAATAGCGGTCCAAAAGGCTAAAATGGGACGCATCAGTCAGTGTGTTTAATGGGCGACCCGCACGAGGAGAAACCCCGCCACCGCCCGACTAGTCTGATCTTAGCCAAGAGTTTAAAAAGAAGCCGGAGTTCATGCGTTGTCAGCTAACATCACGCCACAGCTGGATGATTCTGCCGATTTTTACAAGCCACTCCCGGATCAATTTTATGACACCTTAAGCTGCTCGAAGAAAAGATGCTAAAAGCCACAAGTAGCTTTTTTAAGAGCGCAAGGAAAAACAAACAAAATAAACTACAACGTTTACAACTTACGAGTAAAACTATTTTTAATTTTCACCACCTTTTTCGAAACTATAAAATTCTTAGAATTGATGGATTCATGCACAAAGAAGTCGATTATGAGTCAGTTCTTGGTTTGGTCTGTAACGTCTGACAACTAGCCAAAATGGTGACTCTTTTCCAAAGTAAGTAAACAGTTGTTTTCAAATGTCATTTTTGATTCAACAAAAAGATAATCACTCTTCTTTGATAGAGGACTATGAACATTAATAATATCAAAAATAAGATCTATTAAAACTGAAATCTAGGCAATGTTTTAAATATGTCACAACAGAAGGGTAGTGAGTTAAACATTTTTCAACAGACATCAAAATATTAGGGAAACTGAACTATAGGCTGTAGTTTTTCTCATTATGTTTTCATGTTAGTGTCATGTGAGGAGGAAGTGGACAAGTGGAAGAAATGTATTAAAAAAAAGAAAAAAATAACTACAACTGAACTCAAAAATACAAACTTGTCTGAGAACAATATACTCTGAAACCAACTCGGAAACTAAACTCGCAAACTAGAAACTGAAAAATACTCAGAAGACAGCTTATCATGATAACTAGAGAGCGTGACCTATCGTTCTGACCAGAACTTTTCTATCAGGCATCAATCTTAATATGACATCCGAGAGCAAACTAAAGGACCTTAGTAAATGCATAGACACACATATGGCCAATAATTAACCCCTTGTGCAGTATTTTGACCATTTTTGGGTCGTTTTCTTCCACATCAATCTCGCAATATTTTACCCAAAAAATAGCACACTCCTGCTAGTGTAATAAGTGGTAGTGCCATGTTGAAATTTGACATGGTTTCACCATCTGGGTGAAATTTCAGCTCCCTAGTGTAATTTTTCATCACTTTACTTTCAATTTGGAATCCCTTTGATGTAAAGATCAAAGGGTTGGACCAGGGTTAGTAGGGAAAGATGATACTGAATGAGTCTATATCCACTTTAGTGTATCTTGAGCATTTTTTCACGTTTGCAAACAGCCAAAGAGGCATAATGACCAAATAGCAGTTAAAGCAACTTCTCTGTCTGCAAGACTTTGGCCAATTTATAAAACTGAATTCTTGTTTCACTCTTTGTTTTTTCGCATAAAATAGATATTAAAACAAAGCCCCATCATACCAGGCTACTGATTGCAAACAGTAGATATATAACGTGTCCTCATCCGTCTTGTTGCGCTTGTGTGTTGTTGTGTGTATGCGTGTGCCAGCGTGTGTGTGAGCTAATTAGGTAATCAACAGATGCGCCAGACAGACACACAGGAAGCGGCTTGTTAAGAGAGCCAAACGGAGATGGAAATAGATAATGAGAGAGACGGCATATAAACAGCAAGAAATGAAATGGAAATGGCAGAAGAGAAGAGGGGATGACGCCCTGGGGGAGGGGGGGGGGGGGCGAGGAGACGAGAGGAGAATTAGGCATGAGCACAGGTGTTGTCGACAGACTTGAACGCCACATTTTACTGACACGAGCCACCAATAAGCGGCAGCTACACGGGGTGGGCTTCTGCCAGCAAAGAAATAAGCGGCTGTAGTTAGGAAAGCGCATGAAATGTTGCCACTCAACAAAGAAAGAAGAAAAACAACTACAGTAGATCCAAAATACCTAGAAATTTGTTAAAAAAAAATATACCTGTGAGTGTGCATGATGTGCTGCTTTTCCCCCCAATTCTATCAGTGCACGAGAGTTTTGATTCAGCATTCAGTGAAAGGATAAAGAAATAAGGTTGTTTTTCCTAAGGCAGTGCATGACATGCAGCATTGACAAACAGGCGCAACATCTGAGCGCATAATTCAACACGGCTCTAATACACTTTATCATACTTTGATAGTCCATGAAATGAAAAAGTATTCACAGAAATTCATCTAACTTAGTCACACATGTCAGTCATCGGTGCCCGCCCCTTTACGTCAGTGTCATTCCGCCATTTTTTTTCACGCTGAAAATTGTAATCGTCGGTTCGTCAGATGACGGCCAGTCCGTCGGCAACTTTTTTTTCCCACAATTTTTATTGAATAGAACAAACAACAAACACACACATACACAAGACATGGATCAATATGTTTTATAGTTGAAAGTAAGAAGGCAATAGTTGTGGCTTATGTTCCACATTCAGTGCTTCTCAATTATATTTTGCCAAGCCTCCACTAGGAAAGAGAAAAGTTCTCGAGCCCACCCGCACACACACACACACACACACATTTGACGCGCTGACTATACATGAGAATATAATCTAGAACAATTGTATAAATTTACCTAAATCTGTATCCTTTTTAACATTAACAAAAGATAAAATGCTACAGCGTTACAGCTTAGTCTAAAACTGAAAAAAAAAATGTGCCTGGGAAAAAACAATGACAATTCTTATTTTATTGGAATTACACTTCACATGACGAAAACAAAGCCTTTTCCCTTGGGCCAAAAATCCCGTAACATTGGGTGATTTTAAGTTTCATATTAACTGCTTTCACGTTTCATATTTTCACTATTTAGCTCATTTATCTCAACTTAGGGATCATTCCCATCATTCCAGTAATTCATACATTCCAATATGTTCCCATATATCCTTATTTTTCACACTTTCATATTTCACAAATCCTTTTTAATGTGAGATTCCCCATTCATTCCCAATGGGAGATTTAACATTTCACATTTTGAGTTTTCCCATTTCACACTCATAATGCACATATGACGGACGTTAGATGTATTGGCTGTCTCGACAATTACAACAACGGATGAAAATTGTACTTTCGACATTTTAAATTCGCCTTTCTTTTTTAACAATCTCGTTATTCTGCAGTTATTCTTAGGCCTCGATCCTAACAAAGTGCCCATTTATGAGAATTAGACTGAAAATGTAGTCAAATCTGCTCCTTAACAAGGGCAAGTAACAGTGAATGATATTCTTCTACACCAGGTAGTACTGCTGTAATTAATCAAATCATAAAGTCTTTTATATGTTGCTTGCTCGTCTAACCTAGAGACAAATTATAGACCCAGAAATTCACAAATATCCTGACAAATAAATGCAATATTCTGCCATTAGGTCAGTGCATCACAATTATATTTTTCAAAGCCCCCTCTAGGAAAAAGAAAACCTTTCATGCCCCCACCATCTTATCTCTAAAAGTTGTATACTTAAAATGTATCCTCTTTAAAATCAACAATTAAAAAAGCAATATGAATCCATTTTCAAGAACATCTACTTTTTAATAGTGTTTCTACAGGTTAGTCTAAATCAGAATCTTAAAACAAAAAATAAAAACAAGTGAAAAACAAATTATGCCGATTTTACTGCAATAGCATTTCACATGTAGGTGAACGTGCATGACATGCTGCACCTCCATTTTTCTTAAAAAATACTTGAAAAAACCTCTCTCCCGTGATCAACTTTTAAATGACTGTACTTTGTTGTCATTGAAATGACAATTGCAGCATGAGGCATGCCTCAGAAAATAGAATCATTTGCAATAAATAATATAAACACCTGAACCAAAATGAGCAGATTATAGACTGAAGTAAAATTCCAGCATTGTGATTGTGAATGCTGTTTTGCTTCCCATACTACACAGGAACCCCAGATTACGGAGTACCTGTCTTACGTTTTTTTCACATTACGAAGTGGAATACCACATTTTTTTGTCCCTCTTCGAGGCATTTTTCCCGCTTTACAGGTTAGTGTCATGACCTGTGGGGTTGGCTGTGTTTATATTGTTTTGCCTCCCTCTTCAGCCGTTTTTAGGTATTTCCTCTTATTTTCTGTTTGTGTCAAACTGCCTGCGCTGCAACGCATAACTATGATGCTGGTCTGCTATTGGTCGGCGTCACGGTGTTACTAAGATGACGACATGCTAGACTTTATTGTGTGTGAGTACTTACAATATCTTATTTATTGTGCATTTTACTTATTAATTCCTATTTTATTTGTTAGCCACAGGTCCCAAGATTGCTTGTGATGTTAAAGGAAGTAGTAAGAAGATGATTTGTATGGAAATGAAGCTAGAGATAATCAAGAAGAACGCTAGGCTATGCTAGGCTAGGCTACCCTTGCTAGGGAATATGGCCGTAACTAGCTCAAGTCAACGTCACTCAAAGACAAATATATATATAATATATTTATATTATATATATTTATATATTTATTTATATTATTATATATGTTTTTATTTATGTTATTTAATTGTATACATGTATATTACATATGTAGCACTTATTGTAATATTTTGTTTCCAATTTGTAACATGTACATGCAATTTTGATGTTTTTACCTGGGGTTTTACACGCATTAGCTAATTACCATAGGTTTCTTTTGCCCGCCATGCGACGATTTCGCCTTACGAAAATATTGCATAAATATGATTACCCTAACAATGATAGTGCATGATATGCTGCCTTGCATTTGCAAATCCGTATTGTCATGCCATGCTCTGGCGCCTTCACGCCACTGCCCTCTACCTGCCCTCTGGCTCGGCGCTGCAAGTTTGTTTTTCCGCTCTTTTTAACAGCGTTTTTCCCCTTTTGAGCCTTTTAGGCGGGCACCGTCCCGGGAGAGCCCGGCTGGCCTGTTTGCTGCCGTTCGTGCATGTCGAGGCGCTCGCCACTCAAGGACGCCAGAGCTCGCCTTTTTGATTAACGCGATGAAAAGAATCAATTAAACAGCAGCCGCGGGACAAGGCAGCGTGAGAATACACTCCCAAAAAAAAAAAAACACACACACACACAAAAGAAGGATGAGTGAGAAGAGTTGCTGGAAAATGGAACAGGACATTCATTTGAGGGAAGCGTTTGTTTTAATGGTCCCAATCCACTCCAGAGTATTTTTTTATTTCTTGGTACGCAGGTCAGTTTGATCCAGTTACAGAAGAGTGACTGGAAAAAAACACAGGACTTTTTTTTTTTTTTTGAGGGTGTTCATTTTAAAAGTCCCGAAGCAGACAAGGGTTTATTTTATGCTTGGTTCAGATCAATGTGGTCGAATTAAAGGTGTAATTACATAACTACCCATTTTATTCTTTGCACTCACATTTTGATATTTGAGTGGCAATTCTTTTAATAGCACAGATGCACAAGTGAGAAGAGAGACTATTCAAGGATCATTTGGTATTTCATTTTTAGCTCCGATCATTATTGTTGCCCAGTTAATCCCCTAACAACCCCTTTAATGCCTGAAGGTCATATTTTGATATTTGAGAGAGGCACCTATGTTAATAGCACAAATGCTCAGGTAATGAAGATGATTTGAGTTTCATTTTATTCTCAGTTCCTGTCAATAATACTGTACAGTTAAAGGGGAAACTAATTTACACTTTTTTCCTTACTATTTTGATATTTGAGGGAGATGTTTATTTTACACAAAGGTAGAAACAATGTATGGTTTTTTTTTTGTTTTTTTTTTTTCCCTACCAGTTCTTATCTATCATGCCCTAAAGTAACGGCGGAACTAAGTCACCAATTTTAATGCCATCAGAATTTGATATTTAAAGAACACCTTTTTTAAGTGCCAAAAGTAAGAGTGGGGACTATTTGAGTTTTATTTTATTCCCACTTCCTTTCAATGATGCATCACCGTTAAAGGTGACATCAATTTGCGTTTTCATGCCATATGTTTTTGATATTTGAGGAAGGTGTTTGTTTTACATATGCACAAGTAAGGATAGCAATTTTGAGTGTCATTTTTTTTTTCTCAGTTCCTATCAAGCGTACTTTCAAATGAAGGCAGAACTACATTATTTTTCGTTTATTTTAATAGTACCACATGTTATAGTAGAATCGATCATTTTTTTGTATGATGTTAGACCCCAGTTCATGTTATTATTTTGCCCTAGTTCAAAGTGCAAATATTGCAAGTATTTACTTGTTTGAAATGGATGGGGACAAATTGAGACCGCTGATTTTTGGCTGTATGAGGAAATAAAGGGTGATATGTATTAAATTACCCGGCTTAATAAGAAGTGTTTATTAGTAGACGCTTGGCTATTTGGGTAGAGGTTTTCCATTTGCTGTAGTGGACAAAGAACCCTGCAATTTACTTAGATGCCAAATTTACCAGGCATCTTGAGTGGAGGTGCATTATCGAGGGGGGTGTTCATTCTGCGTGCAGATGCTTGCATAATACTACAACAAGGATATTGAATTTATTTTAAGAATATGACACAGAGATAGCGGTAATTACCTGTTTCCCACTATTAGATCTTGATACTTGGAAAGAAGCTTTTTTTTTTCTTCTAAGTAGACAATTGAAACATTAACGGTGTACATTTGGATATGTGGAGAGAAGCATCCCAATGGACGACGGTTTCTTTGTGTGGAAATCCTGGATTATCAATTTATTAGGAAAGGTGTTTATATGTTGAGGGGCTTTTTTTTTTACTAAAATGGATGGTGACCAATTGGTACATATTTGGGGTCTTTACCAGGAAATAGGAAAATAATTACTCAATTTCCAAGCGCACCAGGAGTTTACTCTAGTATAGAAATTTATTCAAGGGGGGCATTTATTATTCTTAAAAATCATATGATGGTGTAACAAACCGCACAGAAGGACAGGTGATGTGTGGAATCTTCTTTTTACACCTTGAGCCACGCTGGGAGGAACAAAAAATTGGGCGTTTGCTTGCAGAGTGTGACACCTCGCTCGTTTTGTGAGGACGGCGGCAAGAACACGGCGGGCGCCACGTAGGTCACTTAATTATCCACCACATGCTGCGATGCCTTACTCCCGTGGGGTGTTTAACAGGGTAAGGGATGTCGGGAGCCAGGCGGTGAGGAATGGGATATTAACGCGGTGGGATCGGCTGGCATGAGGGTTATTTAAAGCGTGACCTACAAAAAAAAAAAACCTAAGAGTATGTTTCCTGGGTGGATATTTGTGTAGTGACTTTATCCTACGCGTGTGATGGAGTGCGCCCAGGTGGCCGAGGTCATTGCAGTGAGAGACAGAATGATGCTAAGCTAGCGAACGCCTCGTCTACCGGAAAGCGGTAATTAGCCGACGCGGGTCAAAGCTCGGGGCTAGCGTCGAGGGGGACCAGCTTGTACGTGGAGGGGGGCTGTGACTCTGGATGTGATGCATTCATTTGCATAAATAAGCACATAATTGAATAGAAACACATTTGAGGGAGGGGTTTATTATTAGTATCTTGAGAAAGACCGTGGAGTTTATTTTAGTAAGTTATACAGAAAAGGATGTGGCGTAATTTCAGAGGAACAAATTGTCTTTTCCGTTTGTAGTTAGACAATTGGGGAGAGGCGTTTTTTTTTTTTTCATGGATAACAGGAGGCGTGGCCTGCTTGATTTTTTACTGACATATTTCGATATTTGGAGAGAGGTGGTTATTTTCTTCAAGTGGAGAATGCCAAGAGTTGCTTATTGAGACTGCTATGTGGATAAATAAGGAAATTGCCGTTATCGCAAAGTGTTGGTTACACAAAGTCTGTGAACGTTGGTCAACAGTAAGCCAAATGGATGTCTCATGAGCCAGGTAGCTGAGTTCTGGCTCCTTTTATTGTAATTAAGTTGACTGGGCTTCATGCAAATTCTGAGTGAAATTGAAAATAAAACGAAATCAGCATTAGCCATTGCTAACTAAATAAATGTGACACGAATGACTTGTCTGGAAAGAAATATGCATGGATGCTAACATTAGCTAGTGATTAGCGCTAATGCGATTAGCACGTTCGTGATTTTTTATTTGCTAAATAGGCCGCTAGCATGCGTATGCACTTATCAGAAACAATGTCAAGAACACTTAAAACACAAGACTTACAGCCATTGCTCTCGAAGGGGCAAAGAAGGGACAACACAAACGCGATGTCCGGCATAAAATCTTCGGCATAAACACAGATTTATATCCTACATTCACGCACAGTGACTTCCTGTCTGCGCCTCCAAAATAAAGTAAAAACGGATGCCGAGTGCACAAAACACATGTATGTGTATGTTTGTCGCTTCACCAAAACATTCCTGTTTACAGGAAACAACTTGGCGATTTTCAGGAATTCGATTTAAGCGAGTATTTTTGAGGATGATGTTTATTACCGGTGAATATTTTGATAGTTGGGGGAGGCATTTATACATTCAATTTGGCTTATTTTTAGGAACTATCATTGGGGCCGTTAGTCACATTATGATATTTTGGGAGAAGTTTTTATTTGGACATTTATTTGACAATCCGTATCTAATGCATGGCCGCAATTTCAGGAGAGGCAAACATCTGCAAGTTTCCAGTTCTACCGGAAACAGTTCAAATTAAGATTTTTGTTTTAGGGAAATGTCTATTCCAAGTATCTGTATCAATATGAATGAATCTATGAGTCTATTTGTGTTTCACTTTTAGCACTATTTACCTCGATCTTTGTCATCACATTTTGATTGATATTTGGAGGAAGGCATTTTTTTTCCTTTTTTTTAATTTTTATTTTTTATTTTAGAACTGTACTTATCTATACTGAATTGGGAAGTTTTCCAGATGAATGCCCCCCCGGACTGGATTACTATTCTATTCGAGGTGTAGGAATTCATTGCATACCCAAAATAAGACGGCTCAAGTGTAGTGAATGTGAACTTGAAACGGGGTGAAGCATGTCACTTAGAATGACAAGAGATTGAAGGCGACGCGTCCCTGAAGACGAATGTGTCCAACCTCAGCACTTTTGCTTCTGGAAGTGCAAAAAAGACAAACCAGAAGATCAAGGCATTAATGTGCCTTGGCACTCCTCTAGTAGGTTTTACTTTTTTATGTATACGTAAATTATCTTTGTTTATATAGTGTCCAGATAAGTTGTGTTCGGAGCTGTGATAGGGTCGATTTTGGTTCTGATTAGATTTTTGTTTTGTCATGTTTTTTGTGTCTCCTTTGTTTTGTCTGTTGTTAAGTGTGATTGTGTCCCCCCGTTCTTGTGTCAGCTCCCCCCAAGTCTTTCTGTCTCATTCACTTATTGCTTGTTGTCTTAGAGTGCTCGTATTCAGTCATTCAAACATTTTCTTCATGAATATAGCAATTCGAATCAGCACAAAAAAAAAAGCAAAGTCTTCTGGAATTCATTCATGTAATGTATTTATGAATAATGTGTGGTTAAATGTCATGATATCAAATGTGTAGACGAAAAAAAAAAACTGTTGGCTTGGGTGTGTGTACATTTGCTTAACCAATAGGGATTTTTCTTTTTTTAAATTATTACTACTTTTATACTAAACAATATTGCCAATCTTGGAATCTGAGAGGGGTCACTGAACTTCAAAATAATATGTATTTGTCAACGAAATGTAAAAAAAAACCACCTTAAATAAAGCAAATGCAGACGCTCATATGTAACAGGATATATGTATGTATATATATATATATATATATATATATATATATATATATATATATATATATATATATATATATATATATATATATATATATATATATATATATATACACTATTAATTTGTCTGTGACCATGTCTGAGGATACTGACCAAGTTAAGCTGTTATGGGATAAAACACAATCCTTCCATTTATTTTTCTGACTGATAAATGTATTGTTTTTAGGCACATCCTACATTTCTGCCTTGTCTTCCTGCTTTCCTGCTTGAGAATCCTCCACAACTTTCAGTCATCATACGTTAAATGCTTAAGATGTCCATATGTTTATGTATTATTGTTGCATGAAAATATGAAGTAATAACGTCACAGATTTGGGTGCATTATTTGTGTAATGTGAAATGACATCCTGACTTATGTTTACCCCACACTTGCTTAGTTGGACTTTGTGAAATTTATGTAGTGAATGCCTAAAAGAATGTAAATCAAAGTGTATATAGTCATATCTTAAATCACAAGTATTAAATCACAATTGCATTATTGAGGGAGAAAAAAATTACAACAACATCGTTCAAAGCTGTTCAGCAGGACATCGCACTGGAGCAGATTTCAGATTAGTGATGGTAAAATGAAGCCTCATGAGCCACTTATATTTTTTTTGTACTCCTCTTGATGGTGCTGTTGATTTAAAATAAAGCTAGCGCAATGGAAACATATTTATTATCTCCTCTAGATGGCACTCTTGGTTTAAAGACGCAGTAGCGAAAATCATGAAAACTAGTTCATGAGGCTTCATTTTCCCGTTACTAGCGCCTATATAATTTTTCAATAGACAGAATAGAACACATACATATTGTTTGTGTAAAAACAGTCAATTCTTTATCAACACCAAACCCAAACCAACATGACGTCTCTGGCAACATGACGACGTGGCTTAGTCATCCCACTATGTCATATGTTTCATGAATCTTACATGGATTTATCATGACTTATTTACACAAGGGGCAAACACTGTGGGGTTGTTTTGTGGACATACGTTACCAACCCTTAAATTCCTAACTTCCTAACCCTTAAATCAAATTCAAACTATATATGTTGGGAGAAATTAGAGTCTCAAGTCTAAATTAGGAGGCTCAAAAAGGGGGTTTGGGTTATGAATATATATATATATATATATATATATATATATATATATATATATATATATATATATATATATATATATATATGTTGTAAATATGCATGTCGGCATGCAGCCTAGCCTACACGCTAACAGTAATTAGTGTAGGGTTTCTCTGCTGTGCGTCAACAAGTCGGCGTGTAGCGAAGGATTTGTTCTGAGCGGGGATGAAGGCATGTGATCAATTCCCACGCTCATTCATAAAAAATGTGCTAATATCTCATTAGAGATTAATACCCATCAGATCCTTTTAATTAGCCAGCCAGCCCACACTACCGAGCGCGTGTGTGCGCGCATGTTTCACTCCCACCTCGTCGTCAAGCTCTTGTAATAATTAAGAATGTGTATCTGGTCTGTTGTGCGTGTGTGTGAGAGTGTGTTACTGTTCTTGTATGCGTGTGCGTGCGTTATACTCCCACCTTCTCGTCAAGCTCTGAGAATAATGAGTACTTTGTATCTGTCCTATTGTGTTGGGAGTACGCGTCTATTTTTGACGGTTAGGACTTCACCATCGGTTGAAGAATGCGGCTCTAGGATGAAGATCTAAAATAAAGCCCTTATGCATTTTGACCATTTTTTGATCATTTTCTTCCACGTCATTCCCATTGTGTTTTAGCCAAGGGATGGTACACGCCTGATATTGTGATAGCTAAGTGGTTGAGCTGTTTTGAACTTTGACATGTTGTACCCATTTGGATGAAATTTCAGCTCCATGGTGTCATTTTTCAATGCTTTCCATTAGGGCTGCACGAATATGGCCAAAATCCCAATCACAATTATTTTGGTCAATATTGAATTCACGACTATTCATCATGTTTGGTCAAACAATTCTATTTATTGCCCTTCTTTTAAACAAGCAGTATATAAACATGGCTTCAAGGCTTGATACTTACAAATAATAAGAATAACAATGAACTAAAGTAAATAATAATTTAAAGAAATTCACCCAGGCAAACTCTTGGCACACAGGGCAACACCTACTTGCAGAGTGCAAACCAATGAAAAAAAATTAAGCCTACTTAAAACCAAGCGCATTATCTATTTTTATGTTAATCGTAACCAATTTGCAGTCAAAATGTCATTTTCGGTCATTTCAAACCAAAGTTATTCCAATTTGGTGTCTCAATTGACAGCTAGCACTGTACATATTAGGAATCAGGTGAGAAACTAAACATCATTTCATCAAAAGGGTAAGATTTGCAATTTAAAACTACAATATTGATTATCTTATATTACTTCCATATTGTAGTTCAACATCCAATGCCTACATAGTAGACAAAAATCCTTGGTCCACATCTTAGTTTTAAACACATCATAAACCCCTCCCAACGTTCTAGAGCTTCTAGATCCACATTTTAACTATACTGAGATTCAGGTCATAGAACAAAACAAAAAACACACAATCCAAATACTGAAATATACGTCCTAAATTTGCATCTAAGGTCAACATCCAATATTAAAATATTCCATCTACTTTATACGCCTAAGATGCAAACTATATCCTGGGTGCACATCCAATAATCACATTATACTGTTGCATCCTTTGGATAAAACTGATAACAATCTGGAGTTGCATCCTCGACCTGCAACCGAGTTATAGTCTTACACTTACGTGACATCCTACAGTAGATTCAAATCCGATACTTGTATTCAAGATTCCCAATCTAAATCAACATCCTAGATCTACATGCTAGATTTGCATCCAACAGTAGTTGCTAGTGCTACATCAATAAACATCCTGACTCCACATCCTAAAGATCTATCCAAGATCAGTGTTTGAGATCTACATTCCTCCTACAGTTACATTCTAGGGTCAATATCCTCCATCCATATACGAGAATACATTTTAAATCCACATTTAAGTACCTTAGGATGAATCCCAGATTCATAAACTATTATCTCTGATCACACAAGCTGAAGATCAGCACATCTCCATCATTTAGATAGAAAATAATGGACCATGCATGTTTCTTACCTGGCAGTGGCAGTAGAGGATGACTTCCTTTGGCACATGACGGCCAGCGAGCCTCCGCCGGGAGCCGTTTCCTGTTTGATCTCCCAAGCCACCAGGTCACTGGGCTTCACCGCCAAGAAGCTGATACCCGACTGGAACCACACCCTGCAAATACCAACAAAATACACTGCTTCATGCTATGGCTACGCTAACTCGACAAGGTTTTAAACTCAAACTGGGGTCTCAAAGACAGGGATTGGGATTTCAAAATAAAGGCAAACATTAACTACACTTTTTTTTTAATCAAAAACACATATTTATGCTCATGCTGCTCATACAAACTTGCTTTTTCAAAGCTGGTGTGAATCCCAGTGGACATTTGTGGAAACGTGATGCAGTTCAACAATAATACGGTTAGAGACGCGGTATCACTAGTGCTTGCAGAGTTGACTCAAC
The DNA here is from genome assembly GCF_059441005.1 of Hippichthys cyanospilos. Lineage (NCBI taxonomy): Eukaryota > Metazoa > Chordata > Actinopteri > Syngnathiformes > Syngnathidae > Hippichthys > Hippichthys cyanospilos. The sequence continues at coordinate 10,622,981 of NC_142369.1, read as the reverse complement.
AAGCTGCCTCTGAAAATAATTGGTAGTTGCTGATTTTTCTTATTTTTTTTACCCTCTATATGCATGGAGGATAAGGATGAAGTCTTTATCTTAAAAATAGCTTACGAGTGACAAGGAACTGTGGCTTGCTAAGAACTTACAAAACAAGCAATTTAGTCTATTTTATTCATTCATTTATAATAAACATGGTACACATTTCTTAATGTACCAAGTAGTAAATATTTTGTTTCAAAACAAAATAGATTTGTTCATTAGAAAAAAAAAAAGGGCCATTATTTTAATTCTCTGATACCATGACATTGTGATATCTTTGCTCACGGTTATCACACCGTCAAAATGTAATATTCAATTTCAAGACAGGTTAGGGGTTCTAAGCCTGTGTTAAGGTTTCCAGGCAGGTTTCAAGAAAGTACTCGGGCTTCAAACAAAGATTAAAGTTAGGGTGTCAAAGTAAGACTTCATAATAATAATCTTCATAATAAATGAGGAGTTCAAGACAATATAAATGGTGAGGTTTTAACATAGGATGAGACTTTCAAATTGTGTTTCAGAGAACGATAGCGTCTTTATACATCTGCTTGAAACATTTCTATTTGGACGTCGCACAGTGTGCGTGCATTGGCAAACACATAATGCCTCCACGGACTCTTGAGTTTATTTGGATTCAAGACACAAGATGAAACAAAACAATGTCATCATTATTCTTCTTGTTGATATTTTTATGCGCGTGTTGATTCAAGTCTTGCCAAACACATCACGCATACGCCTCCACCTACTTTGCCTTCCATTATTTCCTATAGGGGGAAACAGATATGAATTCCACTCAACTTCATTCGCATATAGCGGAGGAATATGTTTCATAAATGACTCGTTGGTGGGACAAAACTCTTTTACTTTGATGGATAAATAAGAGAAAGTTGCCCTTGAAGCAGTTAATCAACTTGGTGCAGCTTACAACTCACACACACACACAGCTCCTTTCATATTTTCATATAAAAGTCTTTTGCTGACTTTTAAGACCTTTAATATACGAACAAAAAGACACACGCAGGCCAGCAGCTATAAATGTTATACATTGTATAACATGTCTACTTTAGAATAATTTGTTCTACATATACCTGTTCTTTATATCAGTTTATGTTATTTATAGATTCTAATGAAGGTAGGTCAAGCAAGTAACAATTACAACAGCATATACATTGAAATATCAACAATGACATTGACCCCATTCTAAACGCCCATATCTCGGAAACTGCTTGATGGGTCTTAATGAAACTAAATACACTTTATGTTGAAGATCATAAGTTTTATTGGTTGAATTTACAAAATGTTTGGTTCTTTTGGTTCTAATTTAAATTTGGTTCTATGACAGATTTTCATAAGTGTTCAATGTCAGGCGCCGCCTGTGACTCTGCACACGTTGATGGCCGTCCTGGCGATTTGGGTATGCATAAGCAGCCGTTTTCTTGAAATGTATGGTGCCAAGTCCTAATTTGTTTTGTAGTTGATGCCTTCTTTGCAAAATTTGTGAAGAAGGCACGCTGCACTGTCTTCGGTGACTGAGTCCGAGCATACTCTAACGCGCAAAATGCCTTTTCTTTTGACGTGAACGGCATTTCTTCACCCGAAAAGATAGAACTGCCAAATGTTACATACAAAAACATGAAACGTTTCTGCACAAACTGTGAACATTTGAGGTCAACGAAAATCGTCAAAATTATTGACCTACGAAATGGAGTCAAACATTTTGGAACACCCTGTATATTTGTTCAAAGTATCAAATGAGACATGAGTTGTAAAGAGTTAGCATGAATTAAGGGCCTTTTTGAGGGCATGTGTGCCATTTCCAAAATATGATAAAAACGAATTCCACTGAGATTTAGAAAATGCAGCCCCCAAAACTAGTATCACATAGCAAAATGAAATGTGATGGACACGTCTATTATATGTAGACCCATAAAAATAGTCTCAGAGAGCCTAAACAATCAGAACATCTGCAACTTTTCGTTTTGTTTGCTCGCTTTCCAGGCATCAATCAAAAACTCTCATAAAACACCCATATAGAAGAAATACAATGCTAAATGGAAAATATTTCCTGGACGTTTTTTCAGAGGAGCATGACACCAACATTTCCTAAAAAAAAAAAAAAAAAAAAAAAACTATGCCTGTAATCAGTTTTGAATGGCATGAGTGGTTATCTGTTGGTAAAAAAGAAAAAAAGTCTGCCGCCGTGAATGTAATTCACCCCCTTGTATCATTCCTAGTAGAGCGCTCCTTTAAAATAAAAAAAAAAGGTAAAAGCATGCGTCTTTGTGAGTTGCTCTGTATGCTAATACCACACCGCTAATCTAAAGCGCGGCTCAAAGGTTAAAACAGTCGCCTGCTGCGGGAAAAGATGCGGCGCATCAGGGTTCCATTACTGTCATTTAAAATAAAATAAATAAATAAAAAAAGAACAGCTCTGAACGCTCGCGTTTTGTGGGTGTTCTTCAACATCACTTCAAACTTGCTTATGCGCTTGCACACGTCGCCAGGCGGCTAGCCAAAACTGTCCTCTCCACGAGCACAAAAACACACACGCGCATACAACACGTGAGTAAGTGGTGTACTTCAAAAGGATGGGTAATTCAAATAAGCGAATCCATGTTACCGTCCAAAGACAAAGGCATCACTGACACTAAAAACGGCACAATATGTGGTTGGCAATAATGCCATATGCTCGGACGCTAACACGACCAATTTATAATAAGTCAGATCCACGCCGCATTCAAGGTGGGAGTCAGAAAGGATATACATGGCAAATCATACAGAAAAAAAAAAAATCTATGTTTGATGCAAAGGAACACCTAATTGCTTTTATCAAAGATGAGATTGAGGTCAAAAAGACAAGAAAATGTGAAGTATAATGCTGTAGCTAGATGTTAGTAAATTTGATACTTAAGATACACTACCAAAAAAAAAAAAAAAAATCTAAGAAAATAAACCAGTCTTGGTGTATAGGATTCTCCTCTGATTTATCCAAGAAGAGAATGAGGGCACATAAGGAAACTAACCACTTACACTAATCAAAGATTAGAAAGTATTATACTGCAGCTAGAGGAAAAGTGAAGGCTGATGAAATACATCAACAAAAAATAACAGTCGGTGAGAAAAGAGCTTATCCATGAGAAGACTAAGGGCAATAAGAGAGTGAAGTACTGCAGGAAAGCTGAGACTATGGACTATAATGGACAAAAACCAGTGGCGGAGTAAAATGAGAATGAAGATGGAAAGAAAACAGAACTTTTCAGTCAACTAGAGACTGTGGAGAATAATAAAGCAGCTCATGTGAATGAGTGTTGGAAAAGGGCATGTCAACAAAACAGGAATGGAGAATGTGGGTGTCTGATCTAAAATGTGATTGAGGTCAACAAAATGAAGGCTGCGGATGTAACGCTGTGGCTATACAAAATGAAAGGATAGAAAAACTGCAAAGACATTAACAAAACGCCACAACCGATGAGACTAAGGATCTCTTCAGTTTATCCATTATGAGACTGAGGGCATTGGGATAACAGTGCACAGAAAAGAAAGAAAAAAAAGCTTATGTTCGCAGTGGGAGCAACACTTGAGCACGAAAACAATCGAGAACAGTGTGCTGAGTTTAAGCTAAAAGGAGACTGAGGGCAACAACATCCACTTGCGTCGCAATGACGAGTCTGAAACAAGTGCGGTCAGATGAGCCCACACTGCGGCCACGAAACACTTTTTGAAGGCGTGCGAGGCAAAAAGAAGCCATCTTGAGTGAGGGCGTGAAGAGGGCGGCGAGTGACAGCGAGACGAATGGAGACCAAAGAGAAAATGACAGCACGGCGCCGGCGACCTTTCCCAGATGCACGAGCGGCAACTAAACAAATTGACTCGCCGCTTTTCTCTCTGCAGGCCCGCGATTGGGTTTGATGGACACGTCGGTCCCTCCTTCCTCGTCCGTCAGTCCGTCTCCCATCCAGGTGCTGTGCCGTGATAATAGACGCTCCATTTCCAGGCTAATATTTTTACACTCCATTACTAGAACCGCAGAATAGGAGATGACCACAAATGAAACTAACTAAAACACACAACTTCAACTATGAACTAACTTTAACCAGTACTCAAAATCCTGACAGTGAATGCAACACAAATCTCAACATAACTCATTCATTCCCAAAATAGTATTTTTACATTTAATAGTATAGACTTTCAATCCCCTGGAACTTTTACATATTCCACCATTTTTTTTCAAGTACCTAAAAATGGCAAGTATTAAATGAATTGTGTACTAATGAATTACTTTAGCTACTGAAGTACTAAAATAATCAATTACTTTATACAGCAAAGTAACCTAATAATTTTGTTTTTTTACTTAGTTAATTTATTAATTTTTCATTTATAATTTATTTTTATTTATTTTAAATAAAAAACATTTTTAACTTAATTTATTTAGGACTTGCATTAAAATATATTAAAATAAAGCTGAAAATAATAGCTTGGAAAGTAATTGATTACTTCAGTACTTATTATCAATAGCAATTGGTTACTCTGGTAATGAAATATAATAAAAGATTAAGTAATCAATTACTTTCATCAGTAACTGTAATAATAGATTACTATGGTAATTTAGTAATTGATTACTTTAGTGTTTTAATAACTGAAGTAAGAGTAGTTTAGTACTTTTAGCACCTAAAAATCAATAACTTCAGTATTTAAGTACTCAAAGTAATTGATTACTTTAGTGCATAAATACCTTAAGTAATCAATTAGTACTTATTTACTTAATTCTTCCTAATTTACTAGTTATCTTACACCATCATTTAGTCAAAAACTTGAACAAAAAATAAAAACTCACTTTAAAACCTATTTTAACTACAAACTTCCAAATGAGAAATTTCACAAATCCCTTGTGATCTTAGACGTGTTCCAAAACACATTCCTTTTCATTTGATATCAAATTCAAGATATTGACGAAAAGATTGTGCGCATGAGGTAAACTGTTCCATCTCTAGACTTTGGAGCTGTCTCCTCCTGGAAGGCGCACTTGGCGTCCTCTCACCGCTCCCCCGGAATCCTTTCAACATACACCTACTCGCTGCTCTCATCCCGCTCACACCTTTTCTTCTTCCTCCCTTTCCTCCGCGTCCCTCTCGTCTTCTTCTTCTTCCCCCGTAACTCTTGCTTCCTCCCGCCGTGCCGCTCTTATGTAACCGCCACACAAATGCTTCTTGATCCCGATGCCGCTCGGTTTGACAGGCTGACAAGGAAATGAATTTCCTGATGCCGTTTTCTGAAGGCATCCAGATAACTCCTTTTACCCTGGGCTAGTATCGGGTCTTCCCCAGTTGGCACTCTTCTTGACTCAAAAAACTAGAACCAAAAACAAACAAAAGTTTTTTTAAAAAAAATCAACTAATTTGAGCACTGAGATGTACTGGTGAGAGCAGCAATAGAAGAACATGAGAATTTCCTGAGGTTTATCCAAGGGAGATAAAGGGCAGAAAGGAATACTGCAGCGAGGTGGAGACTCGGGTCCTCAGCAGAGAAACCAACATTAGCATGTGTTGGAACAAGACAGGTCAAATAATTCAGCAATAGAGGCGCATGATACTGGGTTTTATCCAAGAGGAGAAGAAAGACAGCATATGAGGGATTTTGAGTACAACATTCTAGCTAGCATGGTAGACCTACAGTAACATGGCCGACCAGAACATGCCCCAAAAAAAAGGGAGTGTAGAACGAGGTTTACAAAAGATGAGACTTAGGGCAAAGCCGTTCCGTCAAACACTACAGCGAAGGTGAAGTCAGACAAGAGTATAATACTACAGTAATTGAAATAACATTAGTATGAGCTATCATTACAAAACAGAAGAAAATGAGGGAATTTAACCAAAAATGAGACTATGGGCAACAAGGGATCAGAGCAGTTGATAACATGGAAAACTAATATTATGAATTTTACCAAAGAGGAGACCTAGGGCAGTGAGTAAAAGTACAGCATGATGACAATATAGTATACTATTAAATCTGTAACATAATATGAACACAAAAATAACAAAAAGGAGGAGAATGAGGGAACTTGACCAAAAGCAGCAAGGGAACTGAAAGAAAGTGTGGATTGTGGCAAACAATACTGTTGATAACATGGTAAGCTAGTGTAAACATGTATCAGAAAAATCTATATAAATGGAAGGAGTCTCTCGTGTTTTATCCAAAAGGAGAATGAGGGCAAAAAAAAAATGGATCGGTGAGAAGGGCAACAGTGATAGTACGTATAAAAATGGTGCTGTAATTCAAACTGGCTGAAAAACAACAATGGAAAGCAACAAGAGTCTCCTGTTTTTTGGCAGGGTTTTTTCGCCCCTAAAGGAGATTAAGGGCAGCCATGAGGGCAGCAAAGAAATGCAGAAATCTGGAAACTGCAGGATAAAACCCTGTAGATGACAGGTCCAGCTAACACAAACATGCATCAAAACAAGACGTAAGAAAGGCGGAGAGCTCCTGCCGAGTTTTACCCACGAGGAGACTGCGGGCAAGAAGGCAACGGAGCACCGCAGCAAAGTGGAGACTCTTGATGATGACAACTGCTCCATTTGCTTTTAAGCCGGAAAAAAAGAAAAAGAAAACCCTCTTGTGGCTTGTGATCCAATCTTCCCGTTTGCGGTTTGTGATGTAGTCCAGTCGTGCGGTGTGGCCTCCCGCCATGCTGGACGGCTCATTAATGCAGCCTGCCTCTTATCGCTCTCCACTGGAGGACTCATTATCATGTTCTTCGTCTTCTGCTTCTTCAGCTCTAATCTTTGACTAATAGCATACAAATGCACACACGCACACACTTTGCAACACACGCAGCTGTACGGCGAGATCAAATCTCCGTTTTGTCGTCTCAGTGGCCAAAAGTGAACATTTTGCGGACGCCGATCAGCCGCAATGACAGCGTGACGACGCACCTGCTGGGCCAGAAGGAACAGGAGCAGAAGAAGAAGCTGACTGCGATGGCAGGAAATAACCTCGTCCTGTTTAGAGTGATGTGAGGCAAAAAGTTCCCAAGATGGAAGATTGCGCAAGTCGTTTATGACAATCACCAACAGGAACCATACACAATAACAATGCAGTATATGCATATGTGCAATGCAATTGTGTGAGTGTGTATATGTGTATATATATATATATATATATATATATATATATATATATATATATAAAGTATACATACATAGACGTATATACATATATGTAATATACATATACACAGTCATGTATACATGCATATGCATGTATATACAGCATACATATGTGCATGTGTTTGTATGTGTGTGTATGCCTGTAAGTAAAATTGTGTGGATATACAGTACATTGCGGGTATTTGTGTGTGTGTGTGTGTGTGTATGTTGCATGTGTGCAAGTGTTTAAGGTATCGGGATCATGTTCAGTGGAGATGAGTCCTAATCACAAGATGACTACAGTACAGTACTTACTTTAATGAATTAGCCGCATGCCTAATAAACATTAATCAGGCTAATTGGAGGGAGGAGCGCAGGGGGGGGGCGAATCATGGAAGCAAAGAATGTGAGAAGCAAAATAAAGACAGGATAAATGAGCTTAGCGGCGCATATAGACACGGACAATAGCCACCAGCTATGTTCTTTCAACACAAAGGACGACAAAAATGCCGTGAAAGGACTTGACGCGCGAATCTAAGATTAGCACGGCGGAGGTAGGCGCTGCTGTTTTACGCCTGTAAACACGTGTTCACCAAAACAAAAGCGTAGCATCGGAGCATCAAACGCCGAGTTGTCACCATCCTCCACGCACACGACCGTCACATTCTTTCATGTTGCCTTGCTCTTAGCATCCTGCCATTTTACGTGCTTCGTCATAGATACGCCCACGATGGGTTCCGATGTATCTTGATGCTCGGTTTCGCTAAAATCTTACAGTAAAATCGGCAAACCCAGGGAAGCACTTTTCAAGCTAGCAGCAAATTAGCCTTGCATTACGACTATCACCGTTGATTTTTCTTTCTTTTTCAGCAGGTGACATTCGATAAACAGATTCAAATGTAAGCAGGATCAAATACAAAGTGTACAAAGCAGTTTTTTTCTCAACCGGGTCCATTAGTTAGTCATAACAGCAGAGCTAATGTCCTCGCCAAGCCTAATGGGCAGATTAGTGCGGCTAATTAGCTTCAACGAACCAGCCAGAGGGAATCAAGGTGGTCGGTCACGGGGGCGAGACGAGCGGCTGTTTCAAATAAGCTTCCGGTTCAAGATCAACGGTTTTACGCCCCTCTTGGCAAAGGCAATAAAGCTCGTAATGAGAATAAATAGAAACACAAGCATGGATGAGCAAATGCACTGGATTCAGCTTCCAACCCTGGAAGGTCAGGAATAAGATGTTTAAGCCAACGATGTCCCTCAGGGATCATGACCGGGTCCCTCGTGATTTTGTAAAGTTTGTCTGTTTTCCATCTGCAATAAAGTTTACACACAGAATGCCAGAAATAATACAACAGTGAGAGTCCACTGGTGTCCCTCAGGGTTCCCCATTGACTTATCTTGTTTTTTAGGCTTAATTTCCCTAAAAAATCGGATTTTGCACTTTGGATTATAAGATTTAACGATGGAACAAAAATTCAGGTGACTTGTCTTAATAGATGACTTAAGATCTATGCTAACTTAAAAATGTTAGCCTATCTCATGAGCTGAACCTCTGAGTTTGAGTCAGAATTTGTCCTGAGCAGGATACGTAAATACTGATTGACAGAATATCCGCTTATTTTTGGATGCTCTACTTTGTGTGAAAGTAAAGTAGCAATTGTATGTGGTTTTTATTGAATGTAGCATCGAAGCAATTTTTCAATAGTCTATCTATGGGATTCCATATTGTTTGTTAGCATAAAGCTAGCAGACTTGTTCTCTTAAAACAAATTATTTATTTTTGTTTTATGTGTCAATTTTACAGTACATTTCAACTAGAAGACACACATTTGAATCTTTTTTTGGGAATCTTTTATTGTGTACCTGTATTTGTCTGTAATGTGTATCTATTTGTCTGTATTTGGTACATGAAGCATCCAATTCAACCTGTGGGCCTGGAAGGAGGCTCCTCCCACCTGTGGTCCCTTCTGAAGGTTTCTGATTTTCCCCAAATTGGGGTTTTTGAGTTTTTCCTTCCCCTTCTGGGAGCTTTGACAGGGGATGGCGTTGTGTACCTTACACCGAAAAGATGTCTCTGTATGACTTCTTTTTTCGTCTCGACATGATCTCTTTTCATCTGTGAAGCCCTTTGAGACTTTGGTGATTTAGGGCTATACAAATAACATTTGATTGATTTAATTTGCGCTTTTGAATCTTTTTTGGGAAAACCGCGTGACAAAAGCACTCATTTTTTGACACAAGATAGACTAAACCTCTTTGTGTTGTGGTTTCCAGGGTCATAGTTCAGCTATTTCACAGATTAGGTTTGCTTTATTTGAAACTATTTTGACTATTTTTGTGTAAAATTTAGGCCATTAGATGGCAGCAGACTATTGTCTGACACTATATATTTGAAAGAAGAAGAGTGAAAGTATTTCAAGCTCAGCTACTTCTTGTTTAGGATTATTGAATGCTAGAATCTCCGGAACGCTGCTTAATATAGCCACAAAAAGAAAATATAATTATAAAAACTTTCGATGTCTAAGGTGTAATCAAAGTAGGTATTTTGATACTGCAGAGTTGTCTTTATGGACTACAATAATTGTAGTCCATTACATTATGTAGTCACTACATAATGTAAATTAGAAAGGAGAATCGATCAAAACTTGTTACAGGATTAGCACAAGAGTTTAAGAGAGCAAGAAAGAACAACAAAACAATGACAATCAACACCCCTTGACACGCTCTTTACACACGCTCTCAACGCACTCACTCTTCTCACACACTCAACACACACACTCTTCACACCCTCCAGGCACTTGCAGCCTTGTCTTCAACGCACTAATTAACGTCACTCACTTAAGTTTGACTCTGATCCGCGGAGACGAAGTTGACAACGAGCGGTATGGAATTTGCCGAATGGCGAGCGGCGGGCGACTTCTCGTCAAGGAACATCCCCGAGACTGCGAGACGCTCACGCAGGAGGAAAAGAAATTAAAGTTCTGCTGACGAATTTGAAAAGTTGAAGTTTAAAGGGCTAGCAAAGTGTGTCGAATCGAGATGGTGTCCGGAATGCAGGATGGAGGCTCAAGTCAACATGTGGTCGATGAAGCCTGGAAAAATAGGATTGGCAATGTTTTTTTTGGTTGTTTTTTTTTTTTTTTATATATATATTTAACTTTCAAAGGGTTTTCAGTAATGTTGTGGTAAAGTGAAAGATCATCCAGGATATTTCTTGCCGTTTAGTTTAGTCAAAAAATATAGCTTTAAATGATTTTTAATTTTTTTTTTTAACAAATGCTACAAATGTTGACATGAAACAAAATCAGAAAAAAAATATCTTGTATTTTCCATCCTTTTTTGTAAAGAATTGTTTTACTTGCTTTTTGCTAATAAATAAAATAAATAATATTGAAATGATGGCACAACTTGTTTGGAAATTGGTTTACCAATGTATTCAAATTGCTCATAAAATGTTGGGTGGAATTATTTAAAACGTTTTTTTTTTTTTTTAATTCAAAATAACTTTTTGGGTGTTGCATAAGCATCAACGAGTGCTTTAATTTTAAGGAGTTACAACACATACAATACAATAAGTTTTCATGATGGATGGATGGATGGATGGATGGATGGATGGATGGATAGATAGATAGATAGATAGATAGATAGATAGATAGATAGATAGATAGATAGATAGATAGATAGATAGATAGATGCGCTAGTTAGTTAGCTAGCTAGCTAGCTAGCTAGATAGATAGATAGATAGATAGATAGATAGATAGATAGATAGATAGATAGATAGATAGATAGATAGATAGATAGATAGATAGATAGATAGATAGATAGATGGATAGATGCGCTAGTTAGTTAGCTAGCTAGCTAAATATATATATATATATAGATAGATAGATAGATAGATAGATAGATAGATAGATAGATAGATAGATAGATAGATAGATAGATAGATAGATAGATGCGCTAGTTAGTTAGCTAGCTAGCTAGCAAGCAAGCAAGCTAAATAGATAGATAGATAGATAGATAGATAGATAGATAGATAGATAGATAGATAGATAGATAGATAGATAGATAGATAGATAGATAGATAGATAGATAGATAGAGCTACTGATGAAATCATTTTAAATGCGAAAAATGTAAAAGAGCTCATCAAAAGGGGATCAAGAATATATGACTAAACATTTTCCTACTGTCAGTCATTTTGTTAAAAGATTTTTGCTCAAAGTCGACGCTCATCAGATAATGCGGCAGGATATCGCCAGTCGAAGCAGAAAAGCTAAATTGTGTCATGCGGAGTTTGACTTGGAGTGGGAGGCGCAATGCAAAGTCTGCACCGATTGGTCAAGGCACACCTCGGCGTCACGCGCGTTATCGTCACGCGCGTGCGTGTCAGTCGGTGGCTGCCTGGTGTTTTCGAGAGCATTTGTGTTTGTTTGGGGCGCGCTTGAAGTGCAAATGCATGGCCTTTGATTGTCAGCGCGCATGGCCGCTTGTTGCACTACAGAGGAGCGCTCCATTTAGACACAGGCGCGCCTCTGTGCTTCCCGTCCTTTTTTTGCACCGGGAACGCTGCGGCTGCTTGAAGCCGTGCCATGCTTTACTTTTTGCATGCGTGTGCGCGCCCGCGTGTGCTTTCATTCCGCACTTACCTCTAAGTTACCCCAGCAGCTAGGAAAAGCACTGTGGGGATTTGTGCTTTTTCACCAAGAGGGCTTTGAAAGCATGTTTCAAATAATTTGCCAAGCTATATAAAAAATTTGATGGAACGTTGCTTTTGTTTTAAATACAGTATGTGTGTGTGTAAGAAAATTTATGAAATTCTTTTTTAAAATATTTTAAAATATGTTAGGAATATTTTAAGGTATTTAAGCATATTTAAATGTTTGAATCCTTCGTAAATTAAAAAAATGGTGTAATTCAAAATCCCAATAATACAAATAATAATTTGCCTTACAAAATTAGAAGCCATTTAATTAGTATTTAATTTCGGGGAAGCTATAATCTCATTTTAAAAATACTTGAAATATTTAGAAAAAAAAAATCCAAAGTAGGTTACAAGAATCGTAGTATTTTAAATCGACATCTCAACAATTTAAGAGATTAATGGTTTTACTTTATTTTCATACAGTACGTACAGCTAAAATATGTTTTATATTTTCAAATATGTTCCAACAAATTGCTAAAGTAGTTTAGAAATTGTAATTTTTAATGTGTTTACAAAATTTAAATATGAAGGTTTTGGGCAAAATCGTACTGCGAAAACGTTTTGATACTAAACTTAAATTTTGGAAAGTAATTTTAATGAATCATAATGTCATAAATAGTTTTTAAATACACATAAAAAATATACATGAAATATTCATGATTAAATTACTTCACAAAAAAATGTATTTAGATGTGCATATATTTAAAAAATGAAAGATTTATTAAATTACTTCCTAAAGTTTTAATTTGGTTTGTATGTGTTTTAAAGTATCAGAATAAGTTTCTAGAAATATTTTTTAAATAACATTTTTAGATACTTTTCTAAGAAAATTTTGTAGAAAAAAAAAGAACTTCCTTTTTTATATTATATACATTATGTGTGTATGACATATGTTCAATTATTTTGTTGAAAAATATGTGAAATAACAAACGTGTTTTAAATGATAGTCAAAGTTACCAAAAATTGGAAAAATGCTAACATTTGCAAAAACGTTTTGCAAAAATCTTTTTACTGTCTTAATTTTTGTATTCATAACATATTTATTTTATTTCTTTTCAAAATGCTCAGCTATAATTTAAACAACAGTTGAACTCTTGAAAAACATTTTTCAAATAATTACTTTTTAAATGTTAAGGTCCCCAACAAAAGCCGCTCCTCATCACTGCAACATTTCTTTGTACCTTGAGTCCCTTTTATGATTGCGATTCAGCCTGCTGACATATTTGTGCCATTGTCCAGATTGCAAATTACTGCTGACCAGCTTTTTCGGCATCACGTGGGTTCCTTCAAATTGGCCTTTCTTCTTCTTCTTCTTCATTTTTTTTTTAGAATAAAAAAAGAATGCAAGCGTAAAGGGGTGATGTAAGCTGTTTGGACCTCAGCACTCCTTTAATTCCCTCGCCGATTAAAGTCCTCTTGAAAACGCCACAAAGGCCCAAAGCGGCTGAATGGAAGTTTGTTTAAAGCCGTGCCGCCATCTCCAAATGTTTTTTTCCCCTTTGTTCCGGCTGCCAACAACGCACAAACTGAAATAACCTCAGCAAGCAAACCCTGATTAGGTTGAATGGAATTTCAAATCACTTTCAACGCTGAATCACATGCTGCATCACCAAGTCTTATAAAGATGGGAAATACTTCGTGATTGCCATCCCATTATCATTAATGTTTATTGATTTGAATTCCTATCAATATACCTACAGTAATGTATACCGTACTAGCTGTCAATTGAAACCCGTTTTGAAAAATTCGATCTCTCCATTCTCACTTGGAGTGATTCTGGTACTTTTAGCAGCCTCTCATCAGCACCAATGTGAGATTGATTGGCAAAAATTGGAATAAATTGGGTTTAAAATGACCAAAAATGACATTTTGACTGTGAGGTCCATTCTCACTTTGAGGGATTCTGGTACTTTTGGGCAGTTTTTTTTTCTTTTTTTTTAAAAAAAACTTAAAGGCTGTTGTAAGGTGCTGTTACAGGTCGGTTGTAGTATGTGCTTGCTTCTAAGTAGGCTTGATATTTGTTATTGGTTTGCATTCAGCAAGTAAGTTAGCTGTGTTGCCCTTTGTGCAAAGTTTTGGCCATAATCATGATTTATTTTAGTTATTTTTGTTTTTCATTATTTTTCAGTGTCAAATAATGAAGCTTTGTTTATATATACTGCTTGTTTTTTTTCTTACAAAAAAAACTTTAAGGCTGTTTTAGGTGTTGTTACAGGTCGGTTGTAGTATGTGCTTGCTTCTAAGTAGGCTTGATATTTTTTATTGGTTTGCATTCAGCAAGTAAGTTAGCTGTGTTGCCCTTCGTGCAAAGTTTTTGCCATAATTATTATTTACTTTATTTATTTTTGTTTATTATTTTTTTTCAGTATCAAATATTGAAGCTACGTTTATATACACTGTTTTTTAAATGCAATAAATACATATGTTTGACCAAACATGATGAACAATCGAGATGAATAATCGTGATCACAATATTGATCAAAATAATTGTGATTATTATTTTGGCTAAAATCGTGCAGCCCTAAAACAGACTGACAAACCCAGGATTATAATTTTGTCTGCCTTGAAATAATAATGTACCGACCATGATGGAAAGGGGGTGGACCTCTGACCGATGTCATACGAGCAAAAACATAAAGAAAAATAAAGAAAGAAAAAAAAATCAGGATTAGGACTGCAAAATCCCCCCACAAAGTTTGAAATAAAAACTTACATGAAACACTCATTTGTTTGATGGAAATGTTTAGCCTAAGCACACTTGTAAATTCTTACAAAAACTTCAAACTACAAAATTAGGCCAATATTTTCGTAACAAAAGTCGCAAGAAACAGACAAAGTCGTATACACTATATACATATACATACACAGTGGACCCTTGGTTTACGACGTCCCCGAATTATGTTTATTTCACCTTATGAAGTAGATCGCGAAGTTTTTATGTTATTTCTTTGCCTTACGACATCAAAAACAACAACCTCTCTTCTCAAACGTGGCGGTCAGTGTGTACGCGTTACCGCCAGGCACATGCTAGGCATATGTCACGACACGCATCACTGCTTATGTCACTACAATGCTGGTCTGCTATTGGTCGGCGTCACATACTCACTAAGATGCTGTTCTGCTATTGGTCGGCGTCACAGTGTCAAAATGGCAACATGTTAAATATTTGTTCTCACGTGTGTGTTTACAATATTGTATTTATTGTGCATTTTAGTGCTTAATCCAATCTTTAATTGGATAGCCATGGGTCCCACGATTGCTAGTTGTGTTAAAGAGAGAAGCAAGAAGATGATTAGTACGGAAACGAAGCTGGAAATGATCAAGAAATACGAAGAAGGCTATGCTAGGCTACCCTCGCTAGGTAATATGGCCAATTCTTAATATGTATATACAATTTTGATGTTTTTACCTGGGGTTTTGCGTGCATTAGCTAATTACTATAGATTTCTATTGCCCGCCATACGAGGATTTCGCCGTACGATCCCAACCACGGAACGATTAAATTCGTATGGTCCACTGTACTATATATATGGCAGTGGGGCAACCGTGTCAGTGCAACATTTACAGGCAGTATGTAGACGTTAAATGTGATCATGTTGATGTTTACTATATAAATAGTGCATTGTATTTAGTGTATAGACAGCTGAATTGAGCCCATGTACAATAGGTCCCCTCCGGGATATAAAAAAAGAGTGCTTGAGGCTTTTGCTCATTTCCATCAGCCACGTTTCTATAAGTAGAGCCTTTATCTGCTTGCAGGCTTCCACATGTTTTTTGCTCTTTTCTTTCCGTTCCATTTCCTCACAATGGCGTTCTTTCCGCTTTATTTCACGGCAAACAGGAAAAAAAAAAAGTCAAACGCAATTCGCCAAATGATTTTCTCTTTTTGTGCATCTCGCCGCTTTCTCGGCACGACGGGGAGCCCCCCCGACGGCCCCCCGGCAAACGAGTACAGGCTTTCGCTCCAGCCGCCTTACGCTACGGATATTTTCAGAACATGTGTAGTCAGAAGAATAAAAAAATACATGTATGTATATAATGGGTCCTGTTGCTTTATTATTTGAAGATTGTAAAGCAGAAATATAGACAACACTTGGTTGCAAATAAGTTTCGTCATCGTGTGGGCGGAGCATCGTGGCGAGTTTGGAGACTCGCCAGCAAACATGTAACTAACAATTTAAAAGGTCGATATCATGATATTTTAGGCTTTCTACAGTGACATATGCAAATAAATCACATTTGGCATCCTGGCGAATTCATATTTGATTAAGTATTTGTTTAATGTTAATGATATTTCATGACATATTATATATATTATATAATATGTCATAATATATTATATACTATGACATTTTGTTTACTAGTTGAGTTTGTTGAGCATGTCTAAAACAAAAATCTTTCCACATAAAATCTTCAATAAACAGAATAATGACAATCTACCAGGGCTATCAGGATTTAGTGTTGTTGTTTTAGCAATAATTCAGAAAAGACTATATTGAATAGACACGTTGCTCTTGTTCCAATATAATTTTGGGGGGTGAGGAGGAGGTCATATTTCTAATATAAAGAACAACAAATAATAGAGGATTGTTGGTATCAATCAAAGTAGACTTGTTTGTCAAAACACCGCATTTAAAAATAATTACCGCCAACAAGAACAAATCAATGCACTCGCCAACGTATTAATTACAATCACTAATATCTGAAGTGATGACAGGAATGTTGCTTGCCGCCCACTTTTCTTGCTCTTTTGTCCACACTTAAAGCAAATAACGGCATCATGAATATTCACTCATTGATAGCTAACGTAACCGAAGCCCAGGATTACTTTGATAAACAAAGATGGGCCTTCAGGCATCTCCCAGGGCTCCTAATAAAGCATACAGGGGCTTAACAAGCTTGTAGTGATGTTAGATGTGTATAGTGTGTCAATTACAGTGGAACCCAGCTATACGAAATTAATCTGTTCCGGGGTGGGGATCGTAAGGCGAAATCGTCGTATGGCAAGCAAAAGAAAATTATGCAATTAGCTAGTTCGTATAAAACCTAAGGTAAAAACATCCAAATTGTAGGTACATATTAAAAATTGGTAACAAAATAGTATAGTAATGCAATGCAACTTATATATTGTGTAATATACTGTACATGTTTATAATCAAATATCATAAAAATATATATAAAAAAAATATATAAAGAAATATAAAAAATATAAAGAAATAATACAACTTTACCGTAGCCTAGCCTAGCCTTCTTCGTATTTCTTGATTATCTGCAGCTTCGTTTCCATACTAATCATCTTCATTCTTCTACCTGTAAAATCACTAGCAGTCTTGGAACCCATGGCTAACCAATTAAAGTTGGAATTAAGCACTAAAATGCACAATAAATCCGATATTGTAAGCACTCACACAAGATCAAGTCTTTAGCATGACGGCATCTTATTGACACAGTGACGCCGGCCAATAGCACACCAGCCTCTTAGTGACGCGTTTCAGCTCAGGCAGTTTGACGCGAACAAAAAATACGAGTGATTACCTAAAAACGCCTGAAGAGGGAGGTAAAACAACATAAACACAGCCAACCCCACAGCTCTTGAAGCCGTAAAGCAGGGAAAATGCCGTACAGAATGGATGAAAAAAAGTAGTATTCCACTTCGTAACGTGAAAAAACAGAAGAATTGTGTTTTCCTATTTTTTTAAAATAAATCAATAATTTATGCTATGGGTAACTGCCATGGGTTAAAATAGTAGTTGATTGAAGTTTCTTATACACGCTTCTTAAACAATTTAGTAAGCATATAAGCATCGAGCTAGCAGACTATCTGAAATCAAAAAGGTCCCATTGAATAATTTGGTTGAATTTTCCTTTGGTGTATACGCTCTACTTTGATTTGCTGCTGCTTACTGTGCTAACATAGTACTCGTTGAAATGTTTCCAATGATCATAACATTGATGCTAATTTATTTATTTAGTGTATGGCATAGAGATGTCACGATTGAATCTCTTTCAAATAGATTAGCGCACTGATTACACAATTATGAAATTGAATAATAAAGTAATTGACCCTCCCTGCAAACCCGCCCCAAAAGAAAATTAATTCAACATTTGCAGGGCAATCGAGATTAACATTAGCTCACTTGTAATTACCATTTATAATCAACAGGCACTAACTACAATTTAGTTCACACATACATATCGTTACGCATATACTGGTGTACTTCAAGTCACTTAAATGATGTTTCAACAATGTTCCATGAGTAGACGTGAGTGTGGTGTTGCCTGTTAGCTGCCATGAAGTCAGGAACTTCCTGTTCTTTTTCTTACTTTTCTTCTTGATGAGCAGACTGGGAATGTTTTGTGCTTGACTGCCGCCTACAGGCTAAAATGTGAACACCAAACCCAAAGATTATTTGTAGTGACAGGTTATATATTTTTTTTTTAACAATACAGACATTCTATGAATTATATTTTGTATTTAATAGCATTTTTTACCTTCTCAAGTTTTATATTGTTCATCTGCTTTATTACTGAGTGCGAAGTCAAAACCAGGAAGGGGCAGCGTCAAAGTACATATTAGGGCCACCATCAGACTTCAAATCATGCCTTTTGTTTGGATTTTTCAGTTGTTTTATTTTGTTTTAAGAGAGTTCAGTTCAATTAGCTTTTGCTGCAAGCTTTTTTTTTAGTTTTTATTGGTTTTAGTCCAAGGTTTACATTTTTTAAATATAGGTACAAAGGTACTTTTTTCAGTTCAAGATCATGACTTTTTTTTTTTTTATTATGTACTGTACAGCTGTTATAAAGTAAATGACAATTCTCAAACAACTAACCTTCGCCTCTAGTTACTAATATGCAGCAATACCAAAATATTTGGTTTAACCTCGAAAGCACATGCATGATAATTATCGACAAAAACGAAAAGCATTTTCTTTATATAGTTCTCCTATAAAGCCAATTTCGATTTGTTTGCTTATTGTTAGTTCTTTCTAAAGCATTTTCATTTTTCTTTTATTTTGGAATAGATTCCGAAGTACAAAAATGTTACATATTACATTGTGTGTGCGCTAGCTCATACAGATAGGTGAGTAGGGTATTGTTGAACGGGGGGTAAAATCAATGGCGAGGGGGCTTTGGAAGAATAAACGTCAGAAGCTGGCAAAGAGGCCACCGGAGGACTCCGTGGTGCTTCCTCCCAACTTCATCACTTCTTTGATCTCAAGAAAAAAATCGACTAAGCGCTACATCTCTCAGTGCACACACGCGAATGAACACCCACAAACACACACACAATGAAAAGGGAAAGCCACCAAGGCTGAACTAGTGTGTTTTATATCTATGATTTCTATGCAAATATCTATTTTATTTTTCTGTTTTTTATCCATCCATGGTTCAGTGTTTTATATTTTGCCTTTACATTCCCTACATTGTATTTTTTTTGCATTTTTTCAAACTGTTATTTATTTGTCTTTGATTTCTTTTTATAATGTATTTTTGTTTTGATGTACTTCAGGGCTTTTTCACTTATTTTCTCTACATTTTTTAAATATTTAGTCTGAATTAGTTTAGTGTTTTTTTTCTCATTTTTCTCATGTTTGTTTGCCTAAATTTTTGTGTGGTTCCACTATTTTTTCAGTACTTACTATATCCCTCCCACAGCTGTATTTTCTACATTTTTGTACTTATTTTCAGTATTTCATTTTCCTATTTTCTGTATTCAGGTCAAACCACATATTTAAATATACATTCTATAAATCGCTATAAAAAATATGACATGAGGAAATAATAATAAGTTAATAAAATGAAAACATATGAATACTTTTCACAAATTTTATTCCTGTCTTGAAATGTCAAATTTCAACAATATTTTGGAAAACTAATTGAAAAATCATACTAAACCTTTCACGTGTAAAAAAACAAAACAAAAAATAAAACCCTCTGACCCTCCAGAGCCACCATCCATGCACGAGCGTGCTGCTCCATCTCCTCAGCAGTTTAACATAATCACATCCACATTGCTGTGATGGAGCACACTTAGGTCTGATTAGGACACACACACACACACACACACATGCGCGCACACACGCACACACACACACACGCACACACACACACACACACACACACATACGTGTTTATAGGGTATAAATTGACAAGTGTCACAAACCGGCTCGATGGTGGTTTAAGTTGACACACCTTTTAAAAGGGCCTAGAACAATAGAAGTAAGGTCAAATCACTACCAAAAAATTGAGAAAATTTTAGAACACTTTAGCTCTTAGAAAAGAGGTTCAGAACCTGAGATCACAAGACCTGACTAGATGGTGGTTTCGGATGACACTTGAATTGTGGTATGCATGGACAAAACCAGGATTATGATGACTTTAAATGGACAACGAGGGCACACCCTCACCACCCAAAATTAACATAAACACACCAACCAGACACCAATGACGACACTTGAATTGTGGTATACATGGACACAACAAGAATATGTTGACTTTAAATGGACAACGAGGGCACACCCCCAACACCTAAAATTAACATAAAAACACTAACCAGACACCTCTATACAATAAGTGCACAGAAGCAAACGTGAGTATTGGCTGTAGATGAGTGATGATTTCAACCTTGTAAGTGCTCATTCACAACTAATTAATAGACACAAGACAGTTAAGAGTATCAACAATGTTGAGACCTTAAAACGGCAATGTTGTCATAACTACAATTTACCAAATTGAGAAGCAACTGCATGAAGGGTGTAGACAATTGTCTTTATTAACAATGGTTCATTTAACCCAGGCTCTTTCAATGAAAAGACCAAGTAGCCTGCCATTATGAAATTAACAGCATTATATAAAATTATAACGATTCCTGATTATCAAACTGTAAACAATGTCTGTCAAAAATACTGAATCAGACATTCTCAGTTAACAATAACAAGAGACCCAACGGAGTCTATCAAGATCAAGAAAAAAAAATCCACTAACTCAAATCACTTTTGGTTATGTGTGAGTTTTATAGTGGAGCTGTTTATTAATATTAAACAAATGCAAAACTATTGTGGAACTCCAAACTTAAACATGGAAATGTGGATAGCATCTGAACAACTTTAATCCAAGTGCAATAATGTAAACTAAAGAGTTGATACACCTATTTAGCATTTTCTTAGCATTTTTTAGCATTTCCTGTCCAATTAATACATTTAAAAACACATTTTCCAACTGTTTTTTGGGGGATTCTCTATGTGACGTTCCCAAGATGAGCCGGGATTTGTCGCTATGTGAGCCTTGAGTATAGGTGATGAAATTTTCAGTTGAGTAGTAAAATATATTTGTAAAAGTATTAAGAGTACATGAAATTGATTGATTGATTATCGAAAAAAAAAACCTTTTTATTGCTGAAAATGGCTATGGGTTTACAGCTTTTTCTGAGCCTGCTGCCTCTTGATTGTGAGGATTCGGTTCCTTACAAAGTCTCTTATATTTTGTACCGTACGTTGTGACAACGCAGAGTCTTCTGCCTCCTTGCACTGCCTGCATTCAACTTTAGAGGCAAGTTTTCCTTTCCTAATGTGGCCTCCAAAATGTCGCATCACTGCAGCGATTTCTGGTTTGGTCCACATTCTCTTTGGCTGTCTTCTAGCGTCATAATCTTGACCAGCATCATCTTTTCCTGAGAGATATGCATGGTCAAAAACAGAACAAAAGTTATACACAAGTACTTGAACAATCAGAAGTAAGTCTGACTAATGTGTGAAAATTAAAAAGGCTGCAAAACAAATACGTGAAACCGCTGCTCTTCACAGTTTTTGGTAAGGGACTAATGCAGGCTTTCGAATGGCTGCAGGTTGGAAAAGAGGACTAAAGTTCTCTTTACAATGCCCGATTGCTCCATTCTGAGTCTCTGTCACAACAGCATATGGGACGTTGAAAAGCCCGGCTCTCAAGCACGCCTACAAGACACGTCGTGATTGGCTCCCGGCGTGATCATGGGAGTTGGGGTATATTAAAACTCCTGCCCTGTCCTCCTTCTATCGACCAATGAGGGCAGCAGTCACGAATCATGTATCTTGGAGGCGTGCTTGAGAGCCGTGCTTCCCAAAGGAGAACCCATGGGAAGAGGGTTTTAACATTCAAAGATCTTAAATTTTGCCTTACCGCTAGATGTAGGGACTGTGTCTTCTCCTGTAGACATCACATGTGATTGTGTATCTAATAAAAAAAAAACAAAAATTACTTGTGATAAATGACTTGTCAAGAAGACTATTCTTGTCCCATCTAATGAAAGAAAAAAAAAAATCAAGAAAACTGAGAACACACCCTTGAATCCAGACTCCTGTTCATGTTTCAGGATCGTACAGACTGATGCTGGATCCAGGTCTTCGCCATGTTCAGGCAATGGTTGTTTGATCCCTTTGGTGATGCCCTTAGGCTCACTGTCATTATCTTCAGTCTCACTAAATGACAAGCTTTCTAGACAAAAAAACGTCATAATGAAAGAACAGTGAGCCATCAGACCCTTAACTGAAGAAACTGGTCTGTATTAGTACAGAATGATCTTAGCTCACATGACCAATGAACCATTGACACAAGCGCGAAAGGATGTATGTGTATGTATGCGTGTGTGGTGAGGGTGGGGGGCTTCTAAAGAAAACATTAGCTTACCTTCGATTTCAATTTCATCCAGAGATTTTCCTTGTAGCCCGGAAAGATCACCTTTCTCTATGGAAAGTAGCAGTTTGGATATCTTTGCCAATTGTGTGGTTGGGACTGGCAACCTGTAGAAATCCCGATGGACCCGAATATCATGTCCCAGAAAATCTGCAACCTGGTCGAGTTCATTTTTTTTCAAATTCAGGATTTGTGATAGTGTGGCGACATGTTTTCGAAGGTGAGTTGACCTGAGGAACTCTGGCTGTTTTGCTCCACACAAGCTTGCATAAACACGCAAGCAATCATGTCCCCTGTAGTGGGTCAGGGTTTTAGGCCTTCCAAATAAAAAAACATTGTCATGCGGGACACTGCATTCCTTCCTTTTGCTACTCAGCAGTGATAGAGCTTCAACCGTAGACGGCGCAAGAAGAACCACAACCTTTCTCTCTCTTTTCCCAACAATTTCTACTCTGGTGAAATAGTTGCACAACCTCTGCTCCAGCTTAGACAGGCCCATGGCTACATCTTTATGCAGCTGTGTTCTGTCCCTCTCGTCAAAACTTTTGACGAGCATTTTTGAGACTTCTCCAGCGCGTCTACGATTGAATACAATAATTTGTGCTAAAGTAACTTTAGCAAGCTCAGCGTAGTTCTTTGGTGTTGCTTGCTCCTTCAAGTTAGTAACTGCACTGTGTGCCGTCTTCTGGAGGTACTGGTGAAGTACCTGGACATCCTCTGTGAAAGGCAGTGTTGTTGGTTTATTATACTTGGCACTGCTCAGGGTGTGCAGAGCTTTGTGGGAAACCAGCTCACACCACTGAGATCTGTACAGTTTCATGAAAGTTTCTGTTGACTTCACCAATGTGTCATCTTCTGCCATTAGGGCACGAGAATGAATGTGGTCGCAAATTTTCTTGAGCGATTGTCCCAATTTCAAAGCTAGGCTGGGTGTTTCATAGGAGAGGCTTTCGTCATTAAACCCAGCAACTTTCTTGACAGCTTGAATAACTGTCAGGAAGTTTGAGGGCTTTATGGCTTCTTCCATGCTGTTGATAGAGAAGTCAGCACGCAGACAAATCAGCAGTCGTCCCACTTCCCGGAGCTTTTGACGAATGTATTCATGCTTTGTTGAGTCTTGTCCATGTTTGCTGTACAAGGACTGGGCCAACTGAACAATGGATAGGTCATTTCGCACAGCCAGGCCAATATCATCCGTGTTCATTCGAGTCAGAATCTTCCAAATTCCACTTGAGAAGTGTTGGCTGAATACAGTCTGTTGGGCTGTAGCCAAACACAGAACTCTGGCTCGTCCTTCTTGTTTATCCAAATTCTCACTTTCTGGCCTAAAAGGACATCTTCGGACATGTCTCCACAGTTCTTTGCGTACAAATAATCCCTGACAGTGCAGACAGTGCAAGAATTTTTGAGTCACAGCCGGAGCTTTAGGCCTCCTTTTTACTTTTAATTGTCCTTTTTCACCTCTGAGGATCCCAGTGTTATGTTGAAAATTGCCCCGGTTTCGCATTTTAAGAAATAGCGCTTTGCGTTCCTGTGAGTGTTCAGGGAGATAAAATGCATATGAAACTTCAGGGTGAGACGTGTACTTTCAGGTGGCGAGTCAGTCTACTTTGTGGTTTACCACATACAAAACAGTAGTTTCTGTTGCTCAACTCAAGAGGTGGAGTTTGTTTATCTGTATTTGTCACATGCCTATTTGATGAGTCTTCATTAGAAACCTCTGAATCTGGTGTTTCACTGGGAGAGACTTCTGCGGGCTTGGCAGGAAGGGGCAAACATTTTGTCATGCTGGCTTCGTTTGTTACATATGTGTCTAATCTGTTGGATGAACTACTACTGGGCAATGATGGTATTCTTTCCAAAATCATGCTTGAATCTGAATCAGATTCTGAATCTGGGACATATTCACTTTGGCTGTTCTCATCGGAGTCTAATATTCTATCCCCATCGTTCTTCCGTCTGTAGCAGGATAGATGCCAGACTCTTGAACAAACTGTAACAGAGTTTGAAAATGTTAGGCCAATATACAGTCAGAGTTGCAACACAATTTTACAATCAATTATATAGTTACAGCATGAGGACCATAGTCAGAAACAAGGGTCCTGTGGATATTTGGTTACAAGGCTGTTTGGTTTCTAACTATAATGGCTCACTGTGGACACTTTGGAAAAAGCAATGCGTTCAATTTACTTTACCTTTGCATTTGTATCCAGTCCATGTCAAAGAAGATATAGGTCCCAAGCATATAACACACTTGTCAAAGGCAGACAGTATTATTGTCTCAAGAAGATGTTCACAACATTCCTGAGGACAAAAAAAAAAATCTCTGTAGAACATGTTGGCAGAACATTTCAAAACCATATGGGATTGCACACTAAAAAAAAAAAAGTACAACAAAGATGCATAGATCAAATGTGGCTGCAATTACAAAGTATTACCCAAGTTTTTGTGTGCACCAAAATACTGCTGTTGACATGATAAATTGTAAAACAGGACAATTAACGGCTCTCATACCGCCTCAACACCGCGCCCTTACCACCCATCCATTCATTTTCAAGCGCTTCATTCTACAGTACGGTTGGGTTGTGAGGGTACCAGCTTGAGCAGGGAAGCCCAGATTTTCCTCTCCCTGGTCATTTCGTCAAGCTCCCCTGGGAGGATCCCTAGGCGTTCTCAGGCCAGCCCAAACACATAATCTCTCTGACATGTCCTGGGTCATCCCAGGCCCTTTTCCCATGCACGGAACACTTTACCAGGGAGGCGTCCACCTCAACTAGCTACTCTCAATGCCGAGGAGCAACGGCTTGACACTGAGACCCTCCAGTATGACAATGCTTCTCACCCTATCTCTTAGGGTAAGATCATCATGTGAAGGAAACTCAATTCAGTCACTTGTGTCCGGGATCTCATTCTTTCACCCATGACACATAGATGAGGGCAGGAATGTAGATCGACTGGTTAATGGAGAGCTTGGTCCTTTCCCTCCTACCAACACTTTCAAAAATTATCCCAAGATACTTAAACTCCGACACTTGGGGCAGGACGTTATCTACTCCCGACTGGGAAAGTGTACTCCACCTTTTTTCCAACAAAGACCATGATTCTGATCATCATCGACCCAAGACTTCACACTCGTCCCTCTCTGGGCCGTCACTTTATCATGGTGGAGGGGTTTGCACGCCCCAATGATCCGAGGAGCTAAGTTGTCTGGGGCTTAATGCCCCTAGAAAGGTCACCCAGGGCAAACAAGTCCTAAGTAAGGAACCAGACTAAGCATGAACCATTTTCCTCTAATGATGGATAAAATACATGGAGTCGAGGTGCCCACATTCAGACGCCGGTCACTGTGGCCCCCCTCCGAAGCAAAGCCTGAAGGTGGGGCTAGCTGGCGAGTACCTGGTAGCCAAGCCCACACCCATGGGGCTCAGCCGGGTTCAGCCCATGGGGCTCAGCCGGGTTCAGCCCATGGGGCTCAGCACCTGTGGGATGGGCCGTAGGTCGGGTGGAGTGTGAGCTGGGCGGCGGCCAAAGACAGGAAACTTGGCGCTCCAACTCCAGCTGCAGAAGCTAGCTCTTGGGACATGGAATGTCACCTCTATGGCAGTGGGGATGGGGTGCTGCTGACCTCAACTTGGGACGCCGTGAACCAGTGGACAGAATACTCTGAAGACATCATAAAACCCATCGACACGCCTTCTTCTGAGTAAGCAGAGTCCGGAAGCTCTGAGGCGGGCTTCTGGGGCTGAAGTCACCATCGTGGTCAAAAAAACTCCTTGGTGGCAAGGCCTTGGGGGTGGATGAGATCCGCCCGGCATTTCTAAAGGCTCTGGATGTAGTAGAGCTGTCCTGGCAGACACGCTTCTGCAACATCGCATAGTCATCCGGGACAACACCTCTGGATTAGTAGATTGGGGTGGTGGTTCCGCTTTTTAATAAGGGGGACTGGAGGGTGTGTTCCACCTATAGAGGAATCACACTCCTCAGCCTCCTCGGTAAATTCTATTCAGGGGTCGAATCTCGATTTCAGGAGGAGCAGGGTGGTTTTTGTCCTGCCGTGGAAAAGTGGACCAAATCTACACCCTCGGCAGGATCCTCAATAGTACAAGTAATTTCGCTCATCCAGTCTACATGTGTGTTGTAGACTTGCAGAAGGTGTTGAATCGTGTCCCTTGGGAAATTCTGTGGGAGTCGCTTTGGAAGTACGGTGTACCCAAAGCCTTGATACTGCCAATTTTGTCCCTTTAACACCACATTTCTGGCAGTTAGTTGAATCCGTTTCCAGTGGTGGTTGGACTCCGCCAAGGCTGCCCATTTTCACCATTTCTTTTCATTACCTTTATTCACAGAATCTGTAGGCGCAGCCAAAGCATTGAGGAGGGGTCTGGTTTCAGAGTTTCATTTCTGCTATTTGCGGATGATGTGGTGTTGTTGGCTTTTTCAGACCGTGACCTCCAACTCTCATTGGAGCAGTTCGCAGCTGAGTGTGAAGCAGAAGGATGAAGATCAGCATCTCCAAATTAGAGATCATGGTCCTCAGTCGGAAAAGGGTGGTGTGCCCTCTCGGGGTCAGAGATGAGGTCCTGCCCCAAGTGGAGGAGTTCAAGTATCTTGGGGTCTTCATGAGTGAGGGTAAAATGGAATGGAAGATCGACAGGCGGATCGATTCAACATCTGCTGTGTTCCAAACCCTGGTAAAGAGAGAGCTGAACCAAAAAGGCAAAGCAATCTACGTTCCTGCCCTCACAAGCTGTCGTTTATGACCAAAAGAACGAGATCTCAGAGACACGCAGCCGAAATGAGATTCCTCTGCAAGCTGTCTGGGCTCTCCCCTAGAGCCAGGGTGAGTAGCTCGGTCATCCGGGAAGGACCCAGTGTCGAGCTGCTGCTCCTCTCCGTTGAGAGGAGCCAGTAGAGGTGTAGTAGTTCGGGCATCTTGTTATCATGCCTCCCAGACATCTCCCTGGTGAGGTGTTACGGACATGTCCAACCAGGAGGAGACCCCAGGGACGACCCAGGACACGCTGGAGGGACTATGCCTCTTTCTTGGTGCGGGAACACATGGGGATTCCCCTAGAGGAGCTGGACGAAATGGCCGGAGAGAGGGAAGTCCGGGCTTCACTGCTGAGGGTGCTGCCCCCGCAATCTGAACCACGATAAGCTGAAGATGATGGATGGATAGGTTTCATATTCAAATCGCTCTGTAAGTTGGAGGTCCTTGCCTGAAGACGCCAACAACACCACATCATCACTAGTAGCAGAGAACAGAGAAGCAATACTGAGACCCCCATTACTTCTGATGCAACGATAAATTCTGTCCATAAAGGTAATGAACGGACTCCGTGACAAAGGGCATCCTTGGCAGTGTCCACCTCTCACTGGAAACGAATTCAACTTCCCGTCGGAAATACAGACTAAACTCTGACATGGATGGTACAGGGCCCGAACAGTCCGTATCAGAGGGCTAGGTACCCCCCCTCCTGAAACAGCCCCCACAGAATTCAATGAGAGACACTGTCTAAGGCCTTCACTCCTTCTCAAAGTCCAAAAAGCACACACAGACTGGTTGGGCGAACTCCCATAAATGCTTGAGGATCCTGCGAAGGGTGTAGTGCTGGTCCATTGTGCCTCGGCCGGGACAAAAACCACACTGCTCTTCCTGAATCTGAGGTTCGACTTCCTGACGCACCCTTCTTTCCAGCACCCCCAATATATCTTATAGAGAAGGCTTAAGAGTGTGATCTCTCTATAATTGGAACACACCCTCTGGTCCCGCTTCTTAAAAAGGGGAATCATCGCACCGGTCTGCCGATCTAGAAGCGCTGTCCCCGATGTCCGAGTGATGTTGCAGAGGCGTGTCGACCAGGACAGCACCACAACATCCAGAGCCTTTAAGAACTCCAGGCAGTTCTCATCCACCCCTGGGGGCCTTCCACCAAGGACTTTTTTTTTTGACCACCTTGGCACTTCAGCCACAGAGATGGGAGAGCCCACGTGCTTCCAGACTCTGCTTCCTCTGAGGAAGACATGTCGGAGGAATTGAGGAGGTCTTCGAAGTATTCTGCCCACAGGTCAGCAGCGCGCTATATCCTTTGTAAATAATATTTATGGTGCACTGCTTACCCCTCCTGAGACGCCAGATAGTGGACCAAAATTTTCTCAAAGTAATCAGGATCTCATTTTCCATGGCCTCACCGAACTTCTCTCATACCCCGGTTTTTGCCTCGTCAAATACCCAAGCTGCACTCCGCTTGGCCAGTCAGTATTTGTCAGCTGCCTCTGGATTCCTACAAGCCAAAAAGACCCAATAGAACTCCTTCTTCAGCTTGAAGGCATTCCTTACCCTTGTCAACCAAAGGTTACAGGGATTTACATCACGACAGGCGCCTACTACCTTACGAAACTTCAATCAGGCGCCTCGATAATGGAGACGCGGAACATGGTCCCCCTCCCCCGAAACGTGGGACAAATTCTTCCAGAGTTGGGAGTTGAAACGCCTTCTGAGGTGGGACTCTACCAGATATTCCCAGCAGACCCGCACAATATGTTTGGGTCTGTCAGGTCTGACCCGCATCTCCCCCGTTTACCACCGGGTATGTCAGACCGGGACGAGCCCCCGGGGATTACCCAGGGCACGCTGGAGAGAATATGTTTCTCGGCTGGCCTAGGAATGCCTGGAGATAGCCATGGAGGAGCTGGACGATGTGGAAGTCTAGGCTTCCCTGCTGAGGATGCGGCCCCTGGTACCAGACCCCAGATAAGCGGAAGATAATGGACGGACAGATGGATGAATTCAATTTACCAACTGAATTTACCTGTTCAATGCCTTCAAACTCTGAGCTTAGGGATGGCAGCGCTACATCAGGCTGCTGTAAAGAGAAATGAAGAAAAAATTAACCTCAGATGACCAAACCGTTGTAGGCACAACACATTACATCACAGTGGGGATTCTTAGTGATACAGGATCAAGAATCATTGCGTTTTACTTGGTCATTTCACAAACAATCGTCTAACAACTACTGACAGAGTGTCCGTTTCTTCTGATCCATGTATAGTGTTAGGTTGAATTCGTATTCCTGTTTGTACTGTCATTTAATACATTTATAAAGCAACTGAAAGTAAGAGCATACTGCTGACAGGAGAAAAAGGGACAGTCTGTTTATATACAAGTAGTATTACT
This sequence comes from Hippichthys cyanospilos, assembly GCF_059441005.1. Classification (NCBI taxonomy): domain Eukaryota; kingdom Metazoa; phylum Chordata; class Actinopteri; order Syngnathiformes; family Syngnathidae; genus Hippichthys; species Hippichthys cyanospilos. Next base: position 10,593,267 of record NC_142369.1, on the reverse strand, counting down.
TCCCCACAATACTATCCTAAAGAGCATATATATTTTTAAATGATTACATTGATAGTAACATTTGAATTCCTGCACACAATTGTATTTGACAATGCCATATTAATGATTCATTATCAAGCCTACAAAATGTCATTACTCCACCATTATCAAATTACATAAATGAAACATTATTTATGTAATTAATATTCCCTCAGTTCCCTCCTTAGCGTAATATTGTCTCAGTTGTTTTCAATTGGAAATGACCCAATAGTTTTCTTGACACTGCGCATTTAACATAAGAAAATCTGCTGCACTATTGAAAATGTGTAGCAGGTTAGGGTTTTGAAAATCTCAAAGACAACCACACATGACATGATGTGTTGGTATACGATGTGAAACTAATGTAAACTACTATGGCTAGCCTACTTTGCGGTAGGTTAGCCATAGCAATAATTATATTAATTAGTAAGTAAGGAATCTGTTGAAACCTTCCCATTTATTCATGGTGAATTTGAATGTTTTGAGAAATTTGGCTACATTTGCAAGCAAATTAGTGTTCTAAGAATAATGTTCTCATATACACTTTTATAGTGATTTATTGGCATACGGCCAAAAGAGCATTTTAATTTTGCTTAGAATTAAAAACTCACCGAATCATTAATTCTCTTAACCAGATTCAAAATCATTTGCTTCCCTCCCTCAAGCAGTTTTTTATTGGCCTTATCAAATGCTTCCTCACGCTGAGCATGATGCTTCCGTAGGTTTTGAAGTCGGCAACTTGCTCTTAACTGTCAAAACACATGACACAAATCGGTCGTGTCGAAGAACAATCGTACGATTTTATTGTACGAAAAGGGGCAGTATGTTTTAGCAGGGATTAACGTGTGTATAAGAGCAATGTAGAAGACTTAATAAACTAACACAGTTTGATAGCGTGAACTTATTGAAGACTGTCAGATAGGTGATAATATGTGACTGCGAGACTTGTAGATAAAGCCAGGTGAAATGTCACTTTAAACCATAATCCTGCAAGCACACACACATAGACATGGAGGTGAGTTTGACTCCTAAACCTCCACACTGAATAGTTTCGGTGGGAATGTCTGCATATGCCTGTGTCAGTGTAAACCATATACGAAGATGAACACACACACACACACACACACAGCCGTTGGTGTGACTTAAAAATGTAATAATGACTGTATAATACACTACAAATCCAGTGGATCTGGCTCAAGTCTATTAATATTAATAAGCCTCTAAATAGTTTTAGTACTGGTGACTTGACACAGAACTTAGAAAATACTGTAGTTGTTGAACTCAACCAGAAGTTGGATTCTTAATGATGCTTATTGGCGCTGAGATGATTTACCTTTTCAGAATTGGTCAGTGGCTGCAGTACTGGACCAAGTTCAGTCTTGCTCGAGGTCATTAAGTCCCTTCTCTCCATCGTACACTGAAATACAGGGTCAAAACACACAGATATGCACAGGAACAATCAAACTCCATGGAATTGTTTAATTACAAATTGAATAAAGTTGCAAGAATATGCCTGAAAGGTAAACTTTTGACAGTTTTTCACTCCCAGTGATGCTGTTAAATTTATATTCAACAAAATGTGTGTACCGGTTCAAAGTCTTCAACATTTGAGGGCTGGGGAGACATCTCCACATCAGGATGCTGTAAATAGACAGGAAAGAAAATTCAAACTTTGATGCTCATACCTTCAGAGGCACAACGCATTACATCACAGGGAGGTGATTTTGAGTGATACAGGATCAAGAATCATTGAGTTTTACCTGGTCATTTCACAAACAATAATGCACCAAGTACTGATAGAGTGTCTGTTTGTTCTGATCTATGGAGACTGTTAAATTGAATTTGTATTCTGTTCATTCTGTCATTTAATGCAATTCTAAAGCAATTGAAAGTAAGCGCATACTGATGACATTGTAGGAAATGAGACAGTATGTTTTAGCAGGGATTAACGTGTGTATAAGAGCAATGTAGAAGACTTAATAAACTAACACAGTTTGATAGCGTGAACTTATTGAAGACTATCAGATAGGAGATAATATGTGACTGTGAGACTTGTAGATAAAGTGAGGTGAAATGTCACTTTAAACCATAATCCTACAAGTACACACACGGAGATGAGTTTGACTCCTAAATCTCTAGACTGAATAGTTTGGGTGGGAATGTCAGCATATGCCTGTGTCAGTGTAAGCCATATTCTAAGATGAACATACACACACGGACGTTGGTGAGACTTAAAAATGTAATAATGACTGCATAATACACTATAAATCCAGTGGATCTGGCTCAAGTCTATTAATATTAATAAGCCTCTAAATAGTTTTAGTACTGGTGACTTGACACAGAATGTAGAAAATACTGAAGTTGTTGAACTAACCGGGAAGTTGGATTCTTAATGATGCTTATTGGGGCTGAGATGATTTACCTTTTCAGAATTGGTCTGTGGCTGTAGTACTGCATGAGGTTCAGTCTTGCTCAAGGTCATAAAGTCCCTTCTCTCCATCGCACACTGAAATACAGGAAGATACAGGGTCAAAACACACAGAAATGCACAAGAACAATCAGATTCCAGGGAATTGTTTGATTACAAATTGAATAAAGTTGCAAGAATATGCCTGAAAGGTACACTTTTGGCAGTTCTTCACTCCCAGCGACGCCGTTAATTTTATATTAACAAAATGGATGTACCGGTTCAAAGTCTTCAACATTTGAGGGCTGGGGAGACATCTCCACATCAGGATGCTGTAAATAGAAAGGAAAGAAAACTCAAACTTCGATGACCATACCTTCAGAGGCACAATGCATTACATCACAGGGGTGATTTTGACTGATACAGGATCAAGAACCATTGAGTTTTACTTGGTCATTTCACAAACAATAGTGCACCAAGTACTGATAGTGTCAGTTTATTCTGATCCACGGAGACTGTTAAATTGAATTTAAATTCTGTTCATTCTGTCATGTAATGCAATTCTAAAGCAAATGAAACTAAGCGCATACTGATGCCATTGTAGAAAAAGGGACAGTATGTTTTAGCAGGGATTAACACGTGTATATGAGAGCAATGTAGAAGTTAATAAACTAACACAGTTTGATAGCGTGAACTTATTGAAGACTATCAGAAAGGTGATAAAATGTGACTGTGAGACTTGTAGATAAAGCGAGGTGAAACGTCACTTTAAACCATAATCCTACAAGCACACACACATACACACGGAGGTGAGTTTGACTCCTAAACCTCTACACTGAATAGTTTTGGTGGGAATGTCAGCATATGCCTGTGTCAGTGTAAGCCATATTCTAAGATGAACACACACACACGGACGTTGATGAGACTTAATAATGTAATAATGACTGCATAATACACTATAAATCCAGTGGATCTGGCTCAAGTCTATTAATATTAATAAGCCTCTAAATAGTTTTAGTACTGGTGACTTGACACAGAACCTAGAAAATACTGAAGTTGTTGAACTAACTGGGAAGTTGGATTCTTAATGATGCTTATTGGTGCTGAGATGATTTACCTTTTCAGAATTGGTCTGCAGCTGTAGTACTGGATGAGGTTCAGTCTTGTTCGAGGTCATTAAGTCCCTTCTCTCCATCGCACACTGAAATACAAGAAAATACAGGGTCAAAACACACAGATATGCACAGGAACAATCAGACTCCAGGGAATTGTTTGATTACAAATTGAATAAAGTTGCAAGAATATGCCTGAAAAGTAAACTTTTGACAGTTTTTCACTCCCAGTGATGCCGCTAAATTTCTATTCAACAAAATGGATGTACCGGTTCAAAGTCTTCAACATTTGAGGGCTGGAGAGACATTTCCACATCAGGATGCTGTAAATAGAAAGGAAAGAAAACTCAAACTTCGATGACCCTACCTTCAGAGGCACATCGTATGACATCACAGGGGTGATTTTGAGTGATACAGGATCAAGAATCATTGAGTTTTACTTAGTCATTTCACAAACAGTAGTGCACAGAGTACTGATAGAGTGTCAGTTTATCCTGATCTCCGGAGACTGTTAAATTGAATTTGTATTCTGTTCATTCTGTCATTTAATGCAATTCTTAAGCAATTGAAAGTAAGCGCATACTGATGACATTGTACGAAAAGGAACAGTATGTTTTAGCGGGGAGTAATGTGTGTATAAGGGCAATGTAGAAGTTAATAAACAAACACAGTTTGATAGCATGAACTTATTGAAGACTATCTGATAGGTGATAATATGTGACTGTGAGACTTGTAGATAAAGTGAGGTGAAATGTCACTTTAAACCATATGCCTACAAGCTCACACACATACATACGGAGGTGAGTTTGACTCCTAAACCTCCATACTGAATTGTTTCGGTGGGAATGTCTGCATATGCCTGTGTCAGTGTAAGTCATATACGAAGATGAACACACACACACACAGCCGTTGGTGTGACTTAAAAATGTAATAATGACTGTATAATACACTACAAATCCAGTGGATCTGGCTCAAGTCTATTAATATTAATAAGCCTCTAAATAGTTTTAGTACTGGTGACTTGACACAGAACTTAGAAAATACTGTAGTTGTTGAACTCAACCGGAAGTTGGATTCTTAATGATGCTTATTGGCGCTGAGATGATTTACCTTTTCAGAATTGGTCAGTGGCTGCAGTACTGGACCAGGTTCAGTCTTGCTCAAAGTCATTATGTTGCTTCTCTCCATCACACACTAAAATACACGAAAATACAGGGTCAAAACACACAGATATGCACAGGAACAGTCAGACTCCAGGGAATTGTTTGATTACAAATTGAATAAAGTTGCAGGGATATGCCTGAAAGGTAAACCTTTGCCAGTTTTTCACTCCAGTGATGGTGTTAAATTTATATTATGTTATTATTATGTTTATATTTTGATGTTATATATCATATGTATACAGATGTACCTGTTCAAAGTCTTCAAGGTTTGAGGGCTGGAGAGACATCTCCATATCAGGATACTGTAAACAGAAAGGAAAGAAAACTTAAACTTCGATGACCATAGATCGTGTTAGGCTGAATTTTTATGACTGTTTGTTATGTCATTTAATACAATTCTAAAGCAATTGAAAGTAAGTGCATACTGATGACAAAGGAGAAAAAGGGACAGTCATTTTTGGCGGGGATTAACATGTGTATACGAGAGCAATGTGAGTTGTTAATAAACAAAGTTCGATAAAGTGAAGTTATTGAAGACTAACAGATAGGTGATTATATGTGACTGTGAGACTTGTAGATAGAGCGAGGTGAAATGTCAATTTAAATCATATGCCTACAGTATGTGAACACACACATACACATGTAGTTTTACTCCTCAACCTCTACACTAAATAGTTTTGGTGTGAATGGCAGCATATGCCAGTGTCAGTGTAAGCCATATTCTAAACTGGAAACACACACACACAGACATATATATATATATATATATATATATATATATATATATATATATATATATATATATATATATATATATATATATATATATATATATATATATATATTTGGACGTTGGTGTGACTTAAGAATGCAATAATGACAAAAAAAAAACACTGTAAATCGCACTCTTGTCTATTAATATTAATAAGCCTCGAAATAGTTTTAGTACTGGTGATTTGACAAAGAACATGGAAAATACTGTAGTTGCTGAACTCCATCGGAAGTTGGATTCTAGATGATACTTAGTGGTGCTAAGGTGATTTACCTTTTCACAACTGGTTAGAGGCTGTTGTATTGAACCAGGTTTAGTCTGGCTCAAGGTCATTAGGTCCCTTTTCTCCATCACACACTGACATACAGAAAAATAAAGGGTCAAAACACACACATACTTAGTGGACTTCTTAATTTCTACTGTTATTTTCGGATGCATGCTAACCTTATACTGTGAACCTTTTCAAGCCAAAAAGTGTATTAGCTGTGAAAAGAATGCATAATTTACCTCCTGAAATGATTTCAGAGCATTTAAGGGGGCTGCAGTTGTATTTTCCCCTGTCATGAATTTGTTTTGGGACTTTTTACATAGGCCAGAATCCTGAGATTGAAACGGCATACAGTCAGCACTGTTTTTTCTGATTGCTTTTTTTTTTTCTATTAACAATAACCAATCTCATCACATGCTGTTATGATCACCTTGTCTCTCCATGGCCATTCAGAGTCTCCGTAATCATATGTGATCTCCTCTCCTGGGTAAATGTCCTGTGTTGCAAACAAACACAAGTGGGGCTTTCCTTGCACATTTAAAGACTTCATTTTGGCATTTGGGTTGATGTGGTCATCATTGACCAGTCTTCCCAGCGATCCATCCTCTTTTGCTGCATCAAAACTTGAAAAAGAAAACACATTATTAAAGTATATGCTTGGAAGTGTAGACTATCATGATTTACGATCCTATTAAATAAATTAAAAAAAAATCTGGTTAAACATGGACTTGATAAACACCACCAAGCTCTTCCATTGAAGCGAAACTCAAACATGAAGGCTTTCATGTTGTTATGGTACACCCTCTGTCTTCTCTCACATTCTTGTATGTTGATAAGTTCACCACGATATTCTAGCAAGAAGTCTCCTTTTTCAAAAGAAGCGCAAGCAAAGACTCCTCGCCCTAGAATTGAAAAAACAACATTAATGATGTAAGGTGAAAGAATCAATTGTCAAATGTCATTGTGAGATTTAGCTTACCTTTGAATGCATTGATGTATTTCACATGCATTCCAAGCTTGTCTTTTCCAGAATCAATGTAAAGTCTTGCTTCATTTTTTGGATCCAGACACCTTCGCCTTGGCATTTTTTTTTTTTCTGATTTTGAATCAAGAGCTCCTTCATTCAAATAAAGCCAAAGAAAAAAAAGGGTTTTAAAGGCACTACACAAAAGGCACTCATTATTCAATGAATTCATCAGTACGTGACAAAATTAAGAGTGAATCTGTCACAATGCAGAATCCCATCAATGTGCAGTATGCATGTCCGCCATTTCTTCCAAATAAGATACAATTATTATGGTAGAGCAACTGTCTGATCCAGGCAGAATGTACTATAACTCCCCAAGTAAAATATGGACTTTTTCCCCCAAAAATGAAGGTCAAAAGTATGGGTGTGTCTTCTCAACAGTAACCTCAAAATTATATATATTTTTTTCGACAGAAATAAAGTTAGATTGATATGTCCGCCACATAAGTAGAATTTTTACGCTCAGATGTGCATTTATATATCAACCGTATTCTTGCTTACATATATCACCATAACGGGACAAGGATGAGGAAGTCCGTTAGCTCTTGCAGCTAACTAGCTGCAAATAGTTTGTGTAAACAAACGCGGAAAAGTATTCCGTTAATTACCTGGTCCATTCAATTAAATGTACAGGTCTAGGATCGAACGAACGAGGCCAAGCAAGCAAAAACATTTAACACATATAAACCTAGAGATCCACCTGTTACAGCCCCCTTTGCATATAAACTAATGCACAAAACGTCCCGTGTTATCAATCATAAAAACGTCTTTAAAAAAAAAAAGGCTTAACAGGCCCTCTCATGAAAAAATAACCTCGTGAAACCTAAGCTGACCGTACTCACGTATAACTAGAAGTATTTACAGTGATTATTTATTGAATACTTACCTAAAAGGCCAGTCCAATGTCCCTTTCGCGGCAAATTGAAGTCTTTCCCGGGAAATTTGGTGCTAGGCCACGCCAACTTCTACGTCATGTCTCCGCCTCCAGCGTGTGTGTTTTTTGTGTGTGTGTATGAAAGTGCAATAATAAAAAACGACCAGCAGGGTGTCATACACACACACAGAAGTCATGCAAGGTGTAATACATTGACAGCTCCAAAAATCATATTTATAAGTTATTTAGAAAATAAATACAGCATAATTATTGTCCCAGCTGAGTAGTAGGCTCACATTTTCCTCTTTTTTTTCAAAAAAACGTTCTTTTATGCCCTAAAAAATTAAAATATAAGTCTTGAATTAGACTGACACTTGGTTTGTCAATTTATTCACAAGTGTCCACTTTTCCCAGGTGAAAAGTCTGGTATTTTGGCGGTCTATACCATATATACAAACGCACACACACATGCTGGGCTCCACTCAAGCTTTATTACATGTCTGACTGTGTTTCTAGCATGTCCGATTATCCACTTGTGGAACCGAAGCGGAATACTGCAGGAAGTGTGAAAAACACATGGAAGGCCTCCGATCTGGAGGGCGGCTTGTGTTTATGGCCAGTGCACAGGCTGAGCTAAGGCTAGCATGTTTATTGATTTTTTATTTTTTTTTTCAGTTCGACCATATTTAATCAAAAGTTGCTAAGGGATGAAAACCAGGGCAAAGTGCAGCAGAGTGGAGAATGGGGAGTGTTTCTTTTCCTTTCTTTAGTTTGTATGTTGAGGATGTTCTGTATGTTTAGGTCTGTTTTTCATCTTAGTGCATTTTTCAGTTAGGAGCATTTTGCATTTTCTCCATTTCCGCTACATTGTCTTTTTTTATGTTTTTGTGTATTTGTTTTCCCGAATATTTCAGATTTATTGAGCTCTCAACATTTCGGTTTCTTGGCATATTGTTTGTTTTTAGTTAGTTTTAGAACTGAATTATCTGAAAACACCAATTTTTTTCCCATTTATTATCTATACTTTTTTGACTTTTTAGAGAACGATTTTTGCTGAATTATTTTCTTTTTTGCATTTGCTGTTTTTATAGCTTGACAGAACTGTTTTTGCAGTTTTTGTCTGGACTGTATTTGTTTATTTCTGCTATAATTTTTGTAATTTTATTGAACAGTATTTTTGTTTTCATTGTTTTTAACTACAATTGTGTATATATATTTTTTTTAATTTTTTGATTTATCAATATTTGCCAACCTTTTTCTGAAATTTCTATATTTATTGTCATTTCTGTATTTTCAATATCTTCTGCATTTCTTCGATTTTTTTGGTGTGTGTTTGAAAGGAAACAATTTGATTATTAATCATAATTACATTTCTCTTTGAATGCACAACCAAATTTCTCTTCAATATTAATCCCATTTAAATCTCAAATATCTACTTATGTGTTTTTTTTTCACTATTCAATACCAGGTACTCTATATTAAAATTTCAATTTATATGTTAGCGTGAAAATGACCTGACACTAAATGAGTTTCAAAGTAAACTTTCTTCAGCCTAGCCCATCAAAAAAGTAACAAAAAGAATCCGATTCCACTTGGATAATGACATTGACCTCCAATGACCCAAGAAGAACCTTTGAGATGGGAATCACTAAACATATGCAAAAAAACAAACAAACAAAAACCACCCCTGCATCAGAGTTGATTGTTATGGAAATGCTCTTTGCTTGTTGGTTTTCGTGCGCATCATTTGTCACGCCGAGAGCGGCCGATACGACAACGAGGCAGATGTGAAGGCGCCGCCTGGAGTGGATTATTTTCAGCCGGCCAAGCGAGAACACATTTGTTTCTCGGGATAATGGCGGGCGGGACGCGCAAAGTCGAGCCCTCGAAAGCACACCTGACAACCAATTTCGCGTAGTCTCCATTTGAGGCCATTTTTTGCTGACAAAACTCCTCCCTTTCCCAAGGTAAGATTGCATCAAAACAAAGGGGGATATGAGGCATGTGTATGCCATGCCACTAGTTGGCGATGTAACCTCAACCCCTATGATTGCAATCTTGAGGCTTTTTTTTCACAAAATGAAGCTTATGTGATTTATAGTATATGGTCATTTATAAAAAGTGTAAATGTTGTTCAGTTGAAATCCCTTGTTTTGAGAAAAACATGAACGTCGAGACCCTAAGCAGGTTAATATCGTCGAAAACCCAAAATAGATACTTTTTCAAAAAGTATATATTTTTGTCAATTCCTATAAAATAAACACCGTGACAAAAGCCTGGTTTCGGAAAAATGCATCATATAGCGATGATAAGCGGCTTTCTAATGAATTTTCTGAGAGTGTGCTTTTATATTTGGATGAAACAATTGTATGAAGTCAGATTTTTTTTTTTTTTTTGCATTGTCTTTATTTTCTGTTTTTATTTCTGGCATTCATAAAAAAATATCCAAAATGTTCTTTTTGTAGGTGATGGACTTAGTTGTTAGTTTCACTTTATTTTGGATGTTTATTTCAGAAAAACAATATTTGCAGTATTTTTTCATTTCAGTATTTCAGTGTTTTTTTTCCCAGTTTTTCAAATTAAAATATTTATATTTCCACACCATGATATTAAACTATTCTTTAAATCCATATTTTTTGTATTTTTCTTCATTTTCTATATATTTTTACATTAGGTTTTCATTTTTGCAATATGAAAACACGGTAAAAATACAGAAAAAAATTTATGTGCTTTTTTCACAGTTTTTCTACTTTTTTTTTTTTTGGTTGATTTACAGTTCATGAGCTTCTCTAAATATTCATGCTACCGCATGCCCCCTTAGCATCATGCATTTTACGACATTTCCATCAGAAGTAGTCCCCAAATTAGCGTCTTTGAACGGTCCCACTTTTGTTTTTTTGACGCTGTTAGTCACAGTAGTTGTCTTGTCTCTACCGTGGCTTGGATGGACTTGTGCTGAATGGCGCTCTAACTGCTGCCCGATGATTGGTCGGAAAACAGGACCCAACTGCAGCACGCCGCTTGCTGGAAATGTGCTATTTGAAATGCTTTTTAAAATGTTTGCATTGTCCCTTACGAGCCATTCGTATCGTAATCGCTCCTCTGTCAACATTTCCGTCTTGCCAACATCTCATTTTCTGTTTTCCCACTCTCCCGGCATGCCCCATGCATATTCATGAACGTGTTATTTGCATTGCTGGCTCCTGAAAAGAGGCTGAGTACACAAAGGTGACAGCCATCAAGCTTGGGAGGCAGCGGCTGCGGCGTTGAGCGATGACAGAAAAAAGGTGGATGGGGGAGTCAAGGAAAAAAAAAGTGAAAACAACAGGCGGAAAAACGCCAGCGGAGATGGAGAATTTGCCTTCCTGCCTCAGCATGAACTGAATTTTCACCTTTGAAGAACCTTTGAAAAAGACACAAATTATCGAAAATGCACTTCAAACCAAAACAGCAGACTTCCTGGGTCTTTGCAGGTAAGGCTTCAAGAACCTAGTTTGGGGGGGTCTATTCATGATTAACACCGCAATTTGGATTTTTTTTTTTTTTTTTTTTTTTTTTTAAGCCTGAGCACTTCAGATTTTATGGTGGGTTTACTCATGATAGTCATGGCGACTCAATGTCATGTTTGTCAGATTGGAATTGGCTGCATTTTCAAGTAATCTCATTTACTGCCATTGAAGCCTATAGGTGTCAAAGATCTACTTTTAGTGGTAGTGAATAACCATAGTCATACATTGCCATTGACATCAAAACAAGTTGTACGTGCAGAGATCCTAAATTTGTAAGAACTTTATACTTAATACTTGTCAAGTACGCATAACTGAATGTCGGACCGTTCTCCTCTGAGACGGAGATGTAAGGGGAGGGGCCACTACGTGCGTTAGCAGCGATAAACCAATCAGAGACCATTACATAGTATGTACAGTATGTGCACAGGCAGTGTTAAACCAAACATAGAATTTTGATTACGTACAGTACGTACGCAGGCAGCGATAACCCAAATATAGAACTCTATGTATTGCGTATTGTACTGTATGTAGTACACTGGGAACGATAAACCATTCAGAGAGAAGCATTATGTGTGCTCCCTTTTATTGCCGAGCGTATGTTTGAGCAAGCGCCTTTGATAAGTTATGCCCTATGTTTAGGTTAAGTATGGAAATAGACCCCATAATCGATACTGCGCCTAATAATACAGTTTGCCGTATGGTGCGAAAAATACGGCAATTAAAATTGGCCTGGGATAGTTTGAAGGAGCCCGAAAAGGGCCAAAATTCACAGAAAAACAAGAGTTCTTGTCCATTTCTACCAAATTTCATGTTCCGAAAGAAAAACGTTAAACGATCCAACACAATGGAAGCCTTGTAATCCTACCTCAAGATGAACTGCTCAGCATGCGAGTCTGTCTTCATGTAGACAGCGAATGACACCGTCTTCCCCAGCCGGACTGGGCTGGGGGGCACTAGGATGTCCACGTTGTGGTCCAGAGTCAGCATCTCCCCTTTGGGTGTCACCGGGCCTACGCTCATGGCCACCGAGCCGACTTTCTCCATGTCCTGAAGTCCTCCTTCCACCAGGGGGCTCCACGGGCTCATGCCCAGACCTCCAAGAGGCCCAACGTTCACATTTGGACTCTTCCACAGTTCATTCACAATAGAAGGACACTCCGGTCCAGCTCCCTCCATTGGTATGATGGAGTAGTAGACATCCAGGGAGGGCAGCGCGCCCTCCGCTGGCCGTCTTCTGGCTTGCAAGGGTATAAACCAGGCGGGTGGGATTTCCAAGCGGACCACACAGATGCCCGATGGCCCCAGCAGTCGGCAGCCAGCCGAAGGGGACGCCTCGCTTGGATCTCTCACCGCTAAGGCTCGGACGCACGGCAGGAGGCCCGGTGGAGGCGGGTCGGGCTCGTCCCAACGGCGCCCCACCAGGTAAAACAGAACCTGAAAACCGAATGGAGTAACATGAGAAAAAAAATAGACCTCCGCCAAGGCTGCCACATGATCCGAGGGACGACAGAGCGGATCATTGTAATTTCACATTCGCCTTGAGTCGAGCGGTGCAAATTAGGAGCAGCTGGACATGCCTTGCATTTGAAGAACCCTTCAAAAAAGGTAAGATGATCCCAAAATGGCCACATCCAATTAAAACCGCAGACTCCCATCTTCTTTTCAAAATTTGGAAAAAAAAATTGTAGTACTTTATTATCAAGGTACTTAAGTAATAAAGTAATCTATTACTAAAGAAATTCATTAATTACTTACATAATTGATTCATTCAGTAATTGCCTAGTCATTAATTACATTAGTAGTTTATTTCCACAAGTAATCAATTCCTTAGTTTATTTTCAGAAACTCTTTTAGCCAAACACTAAGTTATATATATATATATATATATATATATATATATATATATATATATATATATATATATATATATATATATATATATATATATATATATATATATATATATTGATTGATTGATTTATTGATTGATGAATTGAATGTCTGGACTGGCTAAAAGAGGGTCTAAAAATATACTTTTGGTAATTAGTTATATAACAAAGTAGCTCATACTCAAAGAAATTGATTCCATTCACACATCAGGATTAAGGTACTTCAGTACTAAAGTCAATGATTACTTCGTTAAGTACTTCGTTACATAGGGTAACTTAGTCCATTAGTGCTTTATTTACTAAAGAAATCAATTACTAACCCTAACCCTATGTATTTATACCCGCCTTGACATAAGAAAAGAAATGCTGTACCTGTATCCAAGGCTGTGTGGACCCCACTTTGGGCACAACTATGTGGCCCTTCACCTTCCAGTTCAGGGTGATGTGACTCGCAGCAGGTTGCAGACTAGGGAGCGGCCCCTGCAGCAGCTCCACGGGGATCTGCTGCTCAGCGCTAAGGTTGCCGTAGTTGCACGCCACGGCGGGCAGGGCATGCGGCGCGGCCGCTCCCACTTCCAGCCGCTGGAGTAAAAAGGGCTCGGTTCGTGACGCCAAGCTCCCATTGCGCATCACGTCCTGGTTGGCGTCGCGCAGGAAGAAGGCGGAGTCCACGCCGCTCAGCTGGCACTGCACCGGCAGGTAGGTGGGCAGTGAGGCGGAGAAATGAGGCTGGGCAGAGTCTGGGGCAGCCTGACTGGGACTGGAGGAAGCAGAGTGACTGCTGCAAACTGTGGAAAGAAGAAAACAAGGTCAGTGAACTCTAGCACAATAGGTCATCTTCACTAGGTCGAATCACGACTCACTAAGCTACGTAAATCTTGTCAGGGAGTGTGTAACGCGTAAATTGGCCAACAGTAAAATTCAACAAAACCTGCATATGCAAAAATACCCCCCGGTGTGAAAAATTCTCCATGCGTTGAAGCTTCTCCCTCTTTCTTACTTCCCTCTACAACAAAAAAAAACCCTGTCGCATAATACAAAATGTTTTTCTCTGCATTTACCTTGCACTAAAACCCTCACTACAGCGAAAACAAGCCTGCAGCAAAAGTCTGGCTTGGTTTATGCTTGATGCGCGAGCACGCATTTTACAGCACTTTATACTCAGTGCGTCTTTCCCCCGCAGTCAGTCGATATTCTCCCATACTGTAGATGGCAGTATATGGAGTCTACAGCATACAAACAACACTACTCTATAACAGAGGTAGAGAATTCTAGTAGATTCAAACAAACGAAATTCTTCCAAGTGTTCTTTTAATAGACTCCTCATCTCTCCCCAACAATCCAGGAGTTGTTTACCGTATTTAGGTCACGATGGTCCCTTTCAGCCAAATCATGAATGTATTTGTACCGGCAAACTTTCATAAGATATAGTTCATCAGCCATGTTATCCGCTTGTAAAGAAATAACGGAAGATATGCATTGCGGAAAATCTGGCCACGCGGCGGGGTGCGGTTGCCGAAATAACGTCATTTTGATGCGCGGAGCTCAAGCTTGAACCAAGCTTAACACTTGAAGGCAGGATAAAGCAATAAACATGAAAAATGGATGTAGCAAAGTGAAAGACCTTATGCCAGAAATCAATGTAAGTATGAAAATGAATGGCCATAATCGTGCAGGCCGAGTATACGTACAAAAAGAAATGCCTGAAAAGACACAGAAAGGTGGCCATTTTGGGTCAGGATAGCCATTTTAGGCTACTCACTTTAAAATAAAAACTTGTGCTTGAGTTATTGTTTTATGGGATTGCTGAAAAATTGTATCTACATATGGTATTCACTTAGTCGACTTAGTTGCAAAGTTTGATCAAATCATCAAAATCATCATAAGATATGAACATATAATAACTCCACAAAATCAGATCTTGATCAAGTCTTTCACAAATTTAGTAACCCCAAAGGTTTGTGCACAAAGGCATAGAGATGAGCATAAGCAGTAGCGCATTAGCACAGAGATTGAAATGACGCGAAATAAAAAAAAAAAAAGCACATCTCATTGAGGGTAAGGACATTAAGCCTGATTCACATACACTGCCTCACAATCAGAGGAACATTTAATTTAAGCGTGTTTTAAATGGAAAACATTTTGTATTGGGCCATTTTCCAGGATTGTAGTGAATTAAAAACTTTCCAAGGGAATTCACTTGATGGTTAACAGTGGGACTGTATACTACGTGGCCGTGTGGTGTTGTCATCATGGGACAGGCATAGCTCAGCAACAACACCACATCATCAGAACTTGGACAAACACAATTTGGTAGACTGCTGCTGTGTGGGTAATTACCAGAGGTCATACCAAGATTAATTTATCCCCAAAAACATTTTCCCCGGGCTAGATGAATTTGAATAGGCTTGATAAGATACAAAAAACATTTCAAGAAGCTAAGCATGAAAAGACACAGGAAATTTGCCATTTTTCTTTATAGTTGCCATTTGAGGGTCATGTTCAAAGGTTTTATGAAAACACACTCTTCCTGAAAGGTTTTCAAAGTTCAAGCTAGTTTCATGTCGCAATATATATATATATATATATATATATATATATATATATATATATATATATATATATATATATATATGTATATATGTAAATTTTTGCCTACTTAATTGTTTGCTCTATTGAAGTCTGTTTGGGGAAGTGAACAGAATAAGGATTTCATTGTGTAGTGCTGCTATGCATCTAAAATTAAACCTCTTGAATCTTAAATATACAAGCTAATTTCAGCTTTGTGGAATTAGCAGGAAGATGGCAGTATAATGTAAAATGTCTGTTTCTGAAGAATATTTTCTAGTGGTGAGTGGTGAGCTAAGACAAAAAAAAAAAACATGAAATTTTAATGCAAATCAAGCAATGAGTAAAATTGTCACAATGTCATTCCGAGTACTGCTTATGCATGTCATGGAATAATGCATGAATTCTTGCACATTTTGCGTCATTTAGCCATGTCACGACACATTCCAGGGAATCGTTCACATTTGGACACTAGCGCATCAGTTCTCTGCATCGCACGGGGATCTAACTGACGCGTGGCTTTTTCCATCCCCAATTCCAAAAGGATTTACAGCAGCGCGCAGCCAAAATGACACACAGTGCTCTCGCACAATATATTCCCGTGCACTTTATTATCCAATTCCACCAGTATTTACGATACAATTCAGGGAGGTTGCGAGGGAGGATTACTGCGGCTTTTTCTGGCCTATTTCTTATCAAAAGAAGACAAGGTGACAGCCTTCCGCCAGAAGAGCAACTTTGGGATCTTTTCTTGAGTATTATTATCAAATGTTGGGACAAAATATGTGGAAGCTGCGGTTAATTACTGTTTGATCACACTGAACTGTTTTATGGAAGATACTTTGTTTCTTTACTTTTGTTGAGGGTCATTTGAGGTTTCACACATGGATAAACACGTTGTGTTTTAACTAACCCTTGTGGCAATATGTCACAAATTATGCAAATTCCTTTGATTTTTTTATGATATCATAAAAAGAATCAATGGGAAAAAACACTAGGGAGTCCTATTTGCATACGTTTGTATCGGTATACGTAAATGATTTTGATGTTTTCTTTTATCATCAACATTTTTCTCGTTTTTTGTTTTCTTTGTTTATCTTCGTCCTATTATTCTTATTATTCTTATTATTCTTATTATTCTTATTATTATTATTATTATTATTATTATTATTATTATGGTTATTTATTTATAATTTTAATTTCAAACTGCCAGGTTAAGGCAAAATATCCTAACATTTAGAAACAAGAGCATCATGAACATATTTTCAAATGAACACTGACAATTAGACTCTTAGGATACTGCACCAACACAACGATAACATGCCTGTTCGCATTTATTCGTTGAGAGTGCCCCCTAATGGTGAGCAAAATTGCAGTTCGACCTCAAAATCAACACTTCGATAATGTCTTCTTCTGTCCTCCTTTGTTCACCAAGAGATTGTCCTCAGGTGAAAAAAAAAAAAAAACCTGCAAGTAAACCGCATGGTTGCAAATGGATGCAAATCTTATAAAGCACTGTACTCTTAAAAAAAAAAAAAAAAAAAAAATCAAATTCCTAAAATTCAACAAGGAAAGCAGCCATTCCAGTTTGAAGCAGAAGCTCCTACTCGGGAGGACTATTGGGTCGAGTGAGCCCAGAATGGTTGATTATTCAATTTAATTGTTTTTTCCACCAACTAATCGATGAATAAACCCATTCAAAAGTATCCTCGGTAGTGAAAGCTGTAGTAGCAGTTGCCCATTCAACTCACGCAAGCATGTATCGCAGCAGGTCATCGCTGAAGCTGTTCTGGTGCCAATGACGGCACTTGATGCCAACTTTAATGGGAGCCAATCACGCTGCCAGCTTGCAAAGCTGTGACATCAGGCGTAGCGCCACCTGCTGAGGTGACACCAATCTGCTCCTCCGTGCACTTGGAGGTACAAAAAATGATCGTAAAAAAGTTCAAATTCAGGCACAAAATGCTAATATTACAAATGGTAAAAATTTGGATATTTACGTAGCTTATTTGCGCTAGCTAGCGCTAATGCTTCCATTTGAGGGTTCTTGTGAAGCCGGTGTGTGTGTATATGTGTGTGTTTAAGTGTCAGCTGCTCTCATTCCCCGTACGGGAGGATGACATATGCTTCATGAAATTCCCGCCGACACGCACACGTGCGCAAGCACACACACAAACAGTTACACCTCCAAGGTTTTGGCTCGCAGCCGTTTGGGGGTCATTTTACTATTTCTGAGGGTCCATCAAAGACAAATTCATCCTTTTTCAATTTCTACCTTGGATTAGACAAATAGGTGGAGGTTGGTGAATTGTGAACGGTTTGCGTAACCACTGCAAGACTCTTAAAGACTTTTAAACCAGAGGAATTAAAAATGCTGCCCCCGAGGCCAGTTTTACTCAGCAAACGTGTCCCTTGTGAAAAGACCATTTTTTTCTTTCAAAACTTCAAACCCTGTTTCACTAAACGACACGAGATTTAGTAGACATGTCGATAATGAGTAGACTAACAAATAATTCTCAGAAGCCTTTGACCAAAAATACACAGGAAGTCCACCATTTTAGTTTGAAGCGACCAGTTCAGTTATTTTCTTAGAAATATATAAAGACAACCTCCACCTGAATTTTTTTTTAAAATACAGCCCGCAAAGCTGAACAACACGAACTTATGTAGACATATCAGTCATAAGTAGATGAAAAAAACTAACTCAAAATCTCAAGATGACTTTGACCAAAAATACACAGGAAGTCCACCATTTTGGTTGGAAGCAACCATTTCACTGTTATTTTCTTTAAAATATATGACTACAAACTCCACGTAAAAAGCTTTTGTGAATTCAGCCAACAAAGTTTGTTTCATTGAGGAACATTACATTTGGTAGACTTCGGTCATGAGAGAACCAACGAAAAAAAGTTTTGAGAAGCCATAGCTAAAAATGAACAGGAAGTTGACCATTTAGGTTTGAAACCCTAACCCTAATCGCCGCCTGAGTATCTTTGACTTGGAATTCTATAAAGACAAATTCTATTCTAAATTATATTCTAAATAAATTTTAAATCTAAATTCAAATTCTAAATTCACCTAAAGAGATGGTGTGACCAAGCAGAATGGAATTTGACTATCATGAGTAGTTGACCAAAAATGTACTATAAAGCCACAATGGCCAAAACCCTATAGAAAAACCAGTCATTTTACTTTGAAGCAAAAGTCAATTTTCACAGGTGATACAACTATGAAACCTACCCAGAGAACTTCCTGAAGCAAATTTGTCTTACCAACATTAAATTTGGTGGATATGTCGGTCATGAGTACACCCACAAAAGTCTCAAAAAGGTCTGTTAAAAAAAATGTAGAGCCATTTGCCCATTCTGCTTAAAAGCAGACATTTCAGGGTCATTTTGGCAAACTGAATTTCTTTGGGTCCATCAAAAACTGTGTGTGTTTTTTTTTAAATCCAAATTCGCATGATACCATTAAATTTGGTATGCAAGCATAATAGTGTATTAAGTATCTATTAAGAGTAAGGTTAGTGTTAGGGTTAGAGTTAGGGTTAGGGTTAGGTCCTGGGTTCCTAACAGCAATTTCAGGAGTCCTTCAAGGCCTAAACTGTCCTGGAGATTTTGTCTGATTGCTTCCAAATTTGTCGCACGTATTCTAGACAGACATTCGTGGTTGTCATTTGTATTCAGTCACGCCGGATGTCATGAAAAAACATCAGAATTTTCTCCCATCTTGATTTTAGTCTTACGTTTTCTCACTGTCAATTCAACTCAACCCCGCCCTTGCGCCGCTCTGAGGTATCACTGTTATGATTATTATTTGTGTGTGCGTGTGTATGTGTGTGTGCGATGTGTCGGTATGGTTCGCCCCAGACAGCGTTGCACTGTCCCACCCTCATTATATTTTCACACTCTGCTACACTGGCACATTGCAAAGGACACACACACACACACAGATGTGCGTGTGTGTGTTAGTGGTTTGGATCCACCAGTGCGTAAATGTGTCCCCCTCCCCAAGTTTTTTGGGTGGCATTTTGAAACAAGTTGTTCACATTTTGTAAATTGTTCCTTCCTTGGTGGGCTCCGTAGGGAGGAGTTGAGACCCAACATTGGACGACAACCATGTTCACTGGACCTACTTTCATTAAATATACACTCACCGGACAGAATATTAGGTACACTCGCACCAGTGAGTGCGGTAATCTCATTTAATCCCTTTTTGGAGGCTGCAGAGCTCGCAAGATAGCGACAAATCTTGGGAGATTTTGGTCTGGTGGGCATGGGAAGGATTAACGACACAAATACTTTGTGCTTTGTCAAGGATTTTATGTTTTTCTTTGATCTTTTGGGCTTTTTCTAATCTTTTTGGTTTTATTTGACCGCTTCATCTGGTGTACCAGCAATGACAAGTACAGTGGGCCCCCGTGTTACGAGGTGAATCCGTTCCGCGGTTGGGCTCGCAAGGCGAATTCACCGTATTATCATTCCGCCATTTTGAAGCGAGTGAGGCCGACCAATAGCAGACCAGCGTCTCCGTCGTGTGATGGCAACAAAAAAATAAGCGCTATTACCTTATAACGCCTGCAGATGGAGACAAAACAACACAAATACAGCCAACCTCCTAGGGTCATGACAGTTGTATTTGTCGCAAAGCTGGGAAAATACCGTAAAGAGGATACGAAAAAACTACATTATTTATTGGAATGAACCATCTCTTTATTTAAAGGAACAGTGTGTAATATTAAGAGAGTTTTTCATTACAAACGGAAGGGGGTGCTGCAGGTGCTGCATTTACCATTGTCCGTAGCTATAACAAACATGCCACCATCATTTAATGATAACTAGACCTACGATGAGTTTTAAAACATTGTGTTGGTCATTAAGAACCCATTCATCAGCAAGTATTTGAAATTTGCAATCATTTAATGTATTCCTTGTGAATGAAAAACAGTTTAAGTCTTACACACTGTCCCTTTAAGACAAGAATGGTTAATGTCTGTGAAATCACATCAAAATAGCCGTTGATGCTGTCCTTGCTAGCAAACCTGCCAAATATGTAAAATACAAACATGCCATACCCAATCATAGTAGCAAGATTAGGAAGTAAAACAAAGGGAGATCCCATGTCTACATGTTGAACTTTGCTAAAAATGTACAACAACGCACTAAACAGTCAGAATGGCTCATAAAGGAAACTGCTAAAAAATGTTAGGAAGTGCTTTTTCTTTTTTCTGTTTTCTTTCATTCTATTTATTTTCACCCACATACAATAGTCACAATAAAACAAAAGTATAATTCAGATTTGCGTCTGAAATCGCAATGAGTTAATTGTCTCATGAGAGGAATAAAGTTTTCTGAATTCGAACCAGAGTCTAAGAATCACCCCTAAAATCCATTCCCGAAAGCGGATGATTGCTTTGGATGTGCGAGATGGCATCTGCAGCATTGGGCGTAGCGTCCGGCCAAACATAAACAACAACAACAACAACAAAAAGCGGACAAACCAAATGCGGGGACGCCGACAGATGGCGGCTGTTGATTGTTGATGTGAGGGAAAAACGAAAAAAAAATCAAAGAATGTAACATTCCTTTTGGTTTTCCTGCCACTTATATTATTAGTAAGTGTGTGTTTGCGTGTGCGTGTGTGTGTGTGTGCGCATGTAAAACCCGACCATAGCTCCCCCAAGGCGTGCTTATGTTTGCATCTAATGCAATGTAAAAGAACCAAGTGTCAATATTTAACCAACACGATATCGAGTATCACTTTGTGCTTCCTCTCGCTATCGGCTGCTTGTGTGTGTGTGTGTGTGTGTGTGTATCCTTCGAAAATGGAACAGAATGGACATGTGTGTGTGTGTGTGTGTGTGTGTGTGTGTGTGTGTGTGTGTGTGTGTGTTGGAGGGGTGTGTGGAGAAGAATGGCAGATGGGCCTAGTCGTATCTGTACATCTGGCTGTGTTCCTGTCCAATTTTACGCGCTCAAACACACACAGGCACACACTCATGTCCTCACACACACACACATACACATGCACTAGCTGAACTCACACTATCTATCTAATGAGATCCATTTAACAACATGTTTATCAGTCTTTGATCTACATTGAGTTCTTTTTAGATGCTTGGTTGGGATCTGGTGCCAAATTCGGGTTAAATGGGAAGTGGGAGATTTTTGTAGGCATTGTAATGGAAAAAATAAGGATAAATAAACCTATTTAAAGTTGCATAAAGAGAGAGATTTTTAAATGTTCTGTTGCGGAAAAAATGGGGATATATTTAATCAATTGAATTTGGAATTTAATAAAAAGTGTGTATTTACTTAGCTGGTTGGAATTTTGTGCCAGATACATGTAAAGTTAAAAACAAAATATCTCAAATAGCAATTAAAGAACCCATCACACAAATTTACACTATTTCCAGGTCGGGTTGGGATTTTTTGCTGATAGAGGACATAAGAATAAAATCGCTTAATATAAAATATATTGATATGATTTGGGGATCTTGTGCCAGATAAAAGTGGGAATTCAGAAATGTTATTAAAATGTGTGTGTAAAGGTTTTAAACCATTCATCCATTTTCTGGAGCTGCTTATCCTCACAAGGGTCGCAGGCTTGCTGGTGCCTATCGGGGGGGGAGCACCCATTCATTCACTCAATCGCACTTAAGGGCAATTTACACGTGCCATGCTTTTTTGGGGTGCGGGAGGAAGTCGGAGTGCCCTGAGAGAACTCACGCAGGCTCGGGGACAACATGCAAACTCCACAAAGGAAGGCCGGAACTCGGGTCCCAGAACTGTGAGGTGGACATGCTAACCAACGAGCCGTCTTTTTAAAACATATCACTTAAACTAACATAAATTTCCACGATTCAACAGGGATTCTGGGAAAATTGGGAAGTGGGATATTTACAAGTCCCAAGACTTCTCAGATATGGTCAGAGAAATACAAGCAACAAATAATAATCAGATATTGAGGAAAATTTCATGCAAACATATTAAAGAATTTTTTATGCCGACGTCTATTTCAAAGTTTATCCTGGGTCTGATTTACGGGTAGATCATTTTCGCAAATTGAAAAATGGCATAACAAACTCGAATATTAATAAAATTCCCTTCTGTTCAAACAACTGAATATCGGGTGTTGCATCCAGGTAAACTAACAAGTCACAACACTTGTATTAATTTAAATTCATTACGTTTAATTGAGTGGAGATCGTATGCCGTGCCGGAATTCAACCAAACCATATGGAGGGAATGTTCTGTTAAGATTATAAAGCGTCCGCCATTTTGGGGGTAAAATGAGGCCTAATAGAGCAAGAAGAGCAAAGCACCCCGGCGAAAACATCACCTTGGCCGAGGAAATAAGAGTTTTCGCTGCGCCGAGAAGGGCCAATGAAAAGATCCATCACGACCCAATGTTCTTTGAAAGAATGAACTCCATTGATCACGCAGATGGCGCGCTGTCTGCGAAACTTCCAACCGCGGCGGAGGCGGTGGCGGCAACGGCGTTCCACGTGAGAGGAAGGCAAAAAAGATAATAGAGCGATGGAAAGAAGGATGGAGTTTCTATTTCGGAGGTAGGCATTTATCAAGGGGTTTATTTTGGCCGTCTCCCGTCTCCTTTGCCGTCCTCTTCCTCTCTTTAAACTCTCTACTCACGTGAAAGATGGCAAAACGTCAAAGACAAAGCTAAATGTTAGCCCGTGGAAACGGCCGCTCGGCTTCTGCGCTGCAATAAGACCTCACTTTAGCTCGGTCGGGTCACGTGGAGCCTTGTATTTCCGCAAGGATGGCATTGGAAGCCCGTACACCTTTATCAGATTTCGTGGGCTAAACACACCACCGGTCTGGAAAATTCATGCCGAGGCCTAGCTTAAGCATGTGCTGCATAACCCTGGTTTTTATATGGAGCCTTTCTGTGTTTCTGTGTAGTATATATTTGAGTACTTTTTCCAAGTAGGTGTTTTGTTTATAGTTCATGTTCGCATTCTGACTGCTGAAGAGCCACATACTGTTTATTTTGTGTTGCTATGGTTACAGGGCGTCAAGTTAGATTAGCATGTTAGCGTGTGAATGTTAGCAGTTTGCTTTCTGTTCAGCATATGACAGACAAGAAATGGGGCACAGCATTCAGTTGTATTTTATTTTACGATAGCCTTTATTAAGTAATTAGTTTTTTTAATATTGTAATTTTGTATCATCTGATGGAAATTCTAGAAATGTGTTTGCTTACGTTTGGTATTTCAGATAAGAAGCAATTGGCGTCAAGTTAGCAATCAGCATGTTAGCAAGTGCTTGTTTAAGTTACTGCGAATTATTTAACAGACAAGAAATGAGCATACAATTCTGTTGTATTTTATTCTGCAATAGCCATAATAAAATAATCGGGTTTCTTCAATGTAATTTTGTATCCGAAAGATTCTAGAAATGTGTATACTTACAGTATGTTTAACATTTTAGATGAAGAGCAATTAGCGTAGAGTTAGCATGTTAGCTCGTGAACGTTTACATGCTAGTGTAGTTTGCTGTTCATCATATATCAGTCAAGAAATGGATCACAGTCTTCTATTATATTATTAATACCAAGTGTTCATGTACCTTTTGCTACATCTTTGAGTCATCAGGTGTCATTGAACAAATTATCTAGTTGTCTACTGTGGAAATAAAAAATAAAAAAAATATATACAGTCAGCCCCCTGCTTACGAGCATCCTGGTTTGCGAACATTCCGCCTTACGAGCGTAGATCAGGGAGAATTTTGTCCTTCCGCCTTACGAGCGTAGATCAGGGAGAATTTTGTCCTCCGCTTACGAGCAAACCTCTCGTCTTGCGAGCATTCCGTCAAACCAGCCATTGAGTATGTAGAAATGTTCTCGCCTAACTGCGTCAATATATTCAACAGTTGCGTCATCTACAATCATTAATAGATACTTATGGCGGTAACGTGAACGCTATTGGTCTTACAATCTCACACTGACTGTCTCACTCACGGTGTCTAAATAAATTACCATTTAAGTGTTATGTTTGTACAGCTAAAGGGAAAAACAGCTGACATGAAATTAAATGTGCCGATTGCAGGACAAAGAATTGTCATTGGTTTAAATGTGTGTTTTTTTTTTAATTAATTGTCAATACATTCCAACCGTTTAAAAAAAAGTGCAAATAATTATCAGTCAGTCAAGGAGACGCCAATATGCTATTGGTCGATTAAGGTCACCCGGTCTCACTCACGGAGATGCTATTGGCCGGCGTCACACGTCAATCACAGAAATGCCGATATGCTATTGGCCGAACGCCTTTATCTAGCTTGATGGGACAGGATGGAAGGAAGTAGACAAAATGAGTGAAAAACGGAATGTTTTGAAGACTTTGCAAACTTTATCTGTTAGACATAGCTTCTAAAATTACTAGCAGCGGTAAAGGAAGAAATAAGAGGATGATGTTTTAGTATCTCCGTGATTTGCACCATGACTGAAAGAGTTACTGTAACACTGTAAGACCAATAGCCTACATGCGTGGCCTTAATAACTCAAGAGGTTAATCTCTGCACCCTATTACGGGTGATGATTCAGCGCCATATAATGGTTGCTAGACAAGATTGCATGTCAGGTTAGTCGACGATCTCCCGATATGCATTGGGACAGCGTCATTGTTGCAATTATGTGAGTTGTAACCATAGGTGAACTGACGCTCGAACAAGCCATAAGTGTGCTGCCTAGTAAATGCAACACACACAACCACCTCGCCGCTTCCACCGTGCTCAATTCACGTCGGGGAAAAACAGTTGACATGAAATTAAGTGTGCCGATTGCAGGACAAAAAATCGTCACAGATTTAAATGTGTTTTAATCAATAAGATGTCAATACATTCCAACCGTTTAAAAAAAAAGTGCAAATAATTATCAGTCAGTCAAGGAGACGCCAATATGCTATTGGTCGATTAAGGTCACCCGGTCTCACTCACGGAGATGCTATTGGCCGGTGTCACACGTCAATCACAGAAGTGCCGATATGCTATTGGCCGAACGCCTTTATCTAGCTTGATGGCACAGCTGGTTGGGATGGAAGGAAGTAGAGAAAACCCTGACTGAAAAAGTTACTTTGACACTGTAAGACCAATAGCATATCTGATTTACCGTATTGACTTAGAGCATTCATCTCTGCTCATCTCTGCTTATCTCAGCACAAGTCACGTCTTTCCAAAGGTAAAAGTCATTTATCCTTTGTATTTGTTATTTAATGTAACT
Organism: Hippichthys cyanospilos; assembly: GCF_059441005.1. NCBI lineage: Eukaryota > Metazoa > Chordata > Actinopteri > Syngnathiformes > Syngnathidae > Hippichthys > Hippichthys cyanospilos. The sequence goes on along the minus strand of NC_142369.1, from coordinate 10,567,421 downwards.
GTACAGTAGATTATGTCACTTAATATTAATTTATGTATACAGCGTGATGATTTTACCTAAGGCTTCTGCGCGCGTTGCACTCACGAATTAACATGGGTTTGGATTGCATACGAGCAATTCGAGATACGAGCGTAGCCGCTGAACCTGAACGGATTAAGTTCGTAACCCGGGGGCCCACTATATATATATATATATATATATATATATATATATATATATATATATATATATATATATGTGTGTACACGACAACAATTAGAATTCAGCACAAGCGCCTGACCTGAGTCGTTTATGTTTATCTACCTGCTGCATACACACTACATTTGTTGATTGATGCGCCTGTCAGTGGGTCAGCGCAGTCACATTTCCCCAGACACAGTCCGGCTGCCGACCTACACACACACGCGCGTACACACGCATTGCTTTCCAGTGTGCCCTGGCAGCACCTTTACATGGGGCCTCTTTGATGTGTGTGTGAGGGGGTGCGAGGTGTCATCACAGATCATGCGATCCATCACTTATGTGTCATGTCGGTGACACGCTCGACACAGAGCGAGACACAATGTGGCCGAAGGGAGAGAAAATAAGCGTCGCCCAAGAGTCAGCGTCTGAGCTCATTCTCCCCAAATCATACTTTCGTCAAAATCATGGTCACTGGATACCGATGGCGGGCCGAGTATTTCATTGACGTCGTATTTATCCCTACCTAAATTAATATTCATCATAATAATAACAATATAACATTTTGAATTTGTTACTGTCATGTCTGTGTGGGTCTGTTGGGTTTTGTTATGAGTTTTCGGGTTTTGTTTTTGTGGGGTTTCTGTTTACTGCTCTTTGGGTTCATGTTTTGTTTTCCTCATTAGTCTATTTAGTATGATTCGTTCCACCTGTTGTCCGCGTGTCCCCGCCCCCGTGTTTTCATCCAATCGGTTTCCTCTTCCTCTTGTTCCCCATCCACCTGTTGTGTGTTTCCCTAATTAGTCTACATCTATTTAAGCGACATTTTGGTATGTTGTTTGGGGTCATTGTCCTTGTCTGGTTTTGCCGTATTTCCATATCTGTGTGTCATTTCCCAAGTGCCCCTTTGTCTCCGGTTTCCGTCTCGAGTCTTGTTTAGTTCTTCCATTTTTGCCTTTGTTGGATCCATTAAATCATCTGTTTTGAGCACGTCTCCTTTCTGCATTGTTTTTGGGTCCCCCACCTTAATCACCAACTCGCCATGTCTCGTTGTGACAGTTACCATTGATTAAGAACTAATAAACATGACAAAATCATATTAAACGTTTTACATTACATCAGAAATCATTTCTGTGGATCTGCACTGTGCCTCCTTATTTGAAAATAAAAAGCATCCTCCTTTCCTTCCTCAAGAATGATCCCTAATCCTTAATTCACAGAAATTACAGTGGAAAATGAACCGGCATGTAAAATGATGATTTTTGAATATCTATAGAATGAAGCAGGAACCATTTCACTCAAACCATTTTGAAATGATTTTTTTTTTCTATTCTGCCACATAGTTTTTGAAGTATTTTAGCCAATGCTTGGCACACTCCTAGTAGCTTGATAACTAGGTGGTGGTGTCATGTTTAAATTTGACTTGTTGTCACCACCTGGGTGAAATTTCAGCTTCCCGGACTCTTCTTTCAGTGCTTTCCCTAAACGTCTTTGATGTAAATATCAAAGGATTGGACAAAATACCGCACAAGGCTTAATAGACAAGACAATCAACCTTGTCTTACCACTAATATCAAAACAGGACCTAAAAATGGGTTCGCTTGGAACCAAAATGTCAGGCTACCCGGGTCTTGAAACTATTTTTGTGTGTACACATGACAGACATGCTTAGCAAATGTCATGTTTTCATATCAGACAGGCTTCGGGGCCCGCATTTTGAAAACATGCTCACCGAGAAGCTCTGGAGTATTTCTGCTGGGGGGGAAAGTGTAATAAATCGAGCCAACAGCATCTCAGGCTCAACAAACACGGCAGCCGATCCAGCGGCTCAAGAAAGAACCTCTCAAGCTGAGCAGAGTGGGTCAGGCCCGGGATCACCTGGCTGGCGGTGAATCACATGGAACCCAGACAAAAAAAAAAAAAACAGCATTCATTTCCACTAGCAAGAGCCAACTTGTAAAATTTGCTTGTAAAAAAATAATAATAATAAAAAAAAAAGACTCTCAGTCTGGACAAACTTAATGGACCAACAGGAAGTGAGCCAGGCAGCAAAGGAAGTGATGGCAACTGCTCATGAATTTGGGGCCACCAAAAAATTGAAACAGCAGAATCAACACAATTATTGCCAGCAATTCCCAAAATGAATGTAATCCCGCTTTTATTGAAATTGCAAACCTTATCTTGTCAGAGTAATCCAATTAATGCTCTCTGTCATTAACAAAATCACAGCCGGATGAATGATAGTGGAATAAGCTTCTCAAAAAAAAAATAAAGCGAAAATGAACATTCTTAGCGATTATTGTCATTATCCGTCTTATGTATGTGGTTTCAATTAGGTATCAATCGAACTAAATTAGTTGTTTTGTTGTTTTTTTTTAGATGGATGGAGGGTAGGCCAAAAAAATCAACTAAAATGGCCAGTTCAAAACAATATGGCCGACTTTCAGTGCATTTTCAGAAATGGTTTCTTCCGACCATTTTGGGGTGTAGTCCCTACTTGTGTGAGGTTCTATGCCAGTCTTTTTCAAATAGTGGGGCGATGCCGGGTGTGCGTGTGTGTGTGTGTGTGTGTGTGTGTGTGTGTGTGTGTGTGTGTGTGTGTGGGGGGGGGGGGGGGGGAGGCAGACAATCTAGGGAAAAGGCTTTGTTTTTCTCTCATGTGCACCGAAAATGCTGTAAAATTAGGATTGACATTTTTTACAGGCACTTTGATGTATAAACGCTGTGACAAAGTACAAAATATATTTGTTTTTCCTGAAAATCACTTCAATAATGATTTACTTATTTTTAAAGGATTTTTTCATATTTGTTTGTTTTATTTAAAATCTCGAGTACCCCCTGAAGTTCCTTCAAGTACCGCCAGGTACCCCATTTGAGAACCACCGCTTTAATGGAGCTGTACGTATAATAAACATCTTCCAAATTTCCATTCGCTAACTAAAACGGCGGCCTGGGGAGCTGGATTTTCAAAGAAAATCCACGGGATGTTACGGAACAAATTTTTGTTCCGCCCCACTCCTACAGGTGTTGGCACGGAATATAACCCATCCAAGCTGATGCACGTACACAAGGTAATATGTCAGCTTACTGACTACTTAGCAAAACACGTCTGATTGACAAATCAAGGCATTCTGCTCCACTCTCGTCTGGATAATGCACATAAAACGCAGCCGGTCTAAGAACGTACAGTATTACATATGCGTCTGTTTAGCAAAACACGTTCAGTTGATGGACAAACTGTGACAGGTGATGGTAATGCGCATTAAACGCAACCCGTCCAAGGACGTATGTTGCGTTTTCATCTTTGTTGCTTAAGACGCCAGTTTGCCTCTTCCTACACGAAGCAGTAATGTGCATCGGGGCAGCCCGTCTAGATGGTTACATCACTTAAAATGTCAGCTTAGCATCTGCTTAGCAAAACGCGTTCGCTTGATTGACAAATCATGCCATGGAAGACAATACTGTCCCATTAAAGTCTTGCAGGTAGCGATAACGCAGATTAAATGCAGCCCGTCTAAGCGCGTATGTCATTTAAAATGCCAGATGAGCAGTCTGTTTGACTGCTTTGATTGACAAATTATGACCGAGCTGGTGATTCTGTTCCGTTCCTATTTGGAGGCGCTAATGGTCATTAGAGCAGTGGTTCTCAAATGGGTGTACGGGTACTCCTGGGGGTACTTGAAGGAACTCCAGGAGGAACTCAAGATTTTAAACAAAACAAACAAACTTCTTTCATTATTATTTGCTTGAGGAAAATATAAATTCATAAAACAATTTTTATGGTTTGATCCAACTTGTCACGTGCCACCTCTCGTTACCTGTCAAGTTAGATTTCTTTTTGTGAACAGATCTCTTCTATGATCCCCAAGAGGACACTTTAAATTGAATATTTGTCTGTGGACAAATTTTTATTTATAATTATTTGTTTTTGAGAACAGGTCTGACGCTTAATGTCCATTATATTTTGTGGACAAATACGAATGATTAATTAAGTTAATGATTTATTTTGTGAACAGATGTCTAGTGTACCGTATTTTCCGCACTATAAGTCACACCGGATTATAAAGCGCACCTTCAATTAATGGTATATTTTAAAACTTTTTCCATATATAAGGCGCACCAGATTTTAAAACTTTTTCAATCACAATATAGTAATACTCAAAGTAACAACAATAATAACTCAAACAATAACTCTAAACTCTCAACAGCATATTAACTCAATGTCAATATGACCAACTTTGTTCAACTGTAAACACACAAAAGAAACAGGTAAACCTTACTTTATCACTTCATTCCACATCTACGAATCCCAATCTCATTATTGATCCATATAGAAGGTGCACCTGATTCTAAGGCGCACCATCAGCTTTTTCAAAAAATTAAGGCTTTTAAGTGCACCTTATAGTGCGGAAAATACGGTATTTGTTTTTGAGAACAGGTCTGATGTTTAATGTTGATTATATTTTGTGGACAAATATTATTATTAAGTTAATGATTTATTTTGTGAACAGATCTCTAATGTAATCCCAAAAGAGAACGATTTATGTCATGACAGTTGTTTTTGTCACAAAGCGGAGAAAATACCTTAAAGAGGGGATGAAAAAACCCAGTACTCCACATCGCAACATGAAAAAAACATAAGACAGGGACGCTGTAACACGGGGGTCCGCTACACAACCAAAATGGTCATATTGGCGCCTTTCTTGCAAAACATGACTTTTTGGTTGACAAGTATAGTTAGGTGATACTGACCTTTTTCATTCGCGTGGATAGACAAAATGCAGTCTGTCTAGTCAGGTAAATGACTTTAATTTGTAAAGATACCTAAACAGTTTTCTGTGTGCGTTTAAATCATGGCATTCAATTCCCGAAGGTGGTTGTAATAAGCATTCTATGCGCCTGTCTTGGCATTTAACACACTCAAAACGTAATCTTACCTGCTCAGCAAAACACATCTTTTTGATTGACCACTCATGAAGAATGTGATACTGTTCCAGTCCAGTCCTGCAGGTGGTAGTAACGCAATTCACACAACCCATCTAAGCTGGATGTCTACTTTACTCACAAGTGCTAATCTTGTCCTTTTTGTCAGCGTATTTGCCAAAGACTTCCAACATTGACATTTGCCCCGACAACACCGTTCATACTCAATCAATCCTAACCTTTACCTGACCCACCCCCCAAAAAAATCTGCAGGATCAATTTAAAGATTCTACATTTAGCATGAAAAAAAATACATCAACGAAAAAAAAAAGATCACAATGACATCGGTGACCCAAGGGTAATCTTTACACATGAGGTGTGAGCTAACACGTCACGTTAGCCACGGCGCGTGTTGATTTGTTTGTCTCCCCTCAAGCATTGCAGCGACTAAACGGACGTGACAGGACGCACTTATAATTAGCCCGCTGATTGACAGTGTGAGTAAAAACACAAGTTGAATGTGTGATTTAGTTCAGCTATACTTACTTAGATGGAACGATAGTCTGAAAATATCAAACAGAAATGGTGAATCTGTTCATGGTCACTTGTTGCTAGGCAGAAACAATACCATGTCCTCAGTTAAGAACGATCTCCAATTTCAACAGTTACCCGTTTAAATCTAACGCTGCATCAAAATTTCATATTATAGATACTTGTTGCTAGGCAGAATTTACACAATAATGTATTCAGCCATGATGCTCCAATGCTTGAATTTCATAACTCTGAATTAAAAATAAAACAAGCAACCAACAGAAATGCTCAAATGATCATCAGATACTTGTTTCAAGGCAGAATTCATACTGAGGACATTACCCCAAAAGCATTAAATTATTAGACAAGTTTAAATGCAGAATCAACAAAAATAATACCCTATATTAATCGTAGAAGGCATCAAACTAGGCAAACCATTTTAATCACTTGTTGCTAGGCAGGAAATCATACTTCGAAGTCAGTAATAAATAAATAAAAACATAAATAATGTTATGGTATACTGGGTATTTCACTCTTCTTTGTTACGTAGTATAACAAAGATACTCCAGACAACCACATAGTGTGAACACTTTATTAGCATAACGCGTAGTCATAAATAAAAGGCGTAATGCAACACAGAGCCGTTGTTACCCATCATGCATTGCGTGACAAACTACGGGTAGCATTAGAGCTCAAAATACACTACATGTTATATTCTGTGGTGTTTTGTTTGTCTTTTGGTTAGTGTCGGGATATTTTGGTTCGTTTCTTTAATGGGTTTTGTTTGGGCTTTGATTTGTCTTTTTACATTCTGGGTTGTTTGGTCTTTTGTTCATGTTCTTAGTTCATCTTTTTGTTCCCCTTGTCAGTGTCCCGTCAGTTTTGATAGCATCCACCTGTCTTTGTTAACCAGCTTTCCCTTGTGCTGGCCAATCAGCTCCCTGTTCCAATTGTGTCTTGTCCAGGTGCTCCTTGTTGTCTCAGTAGTTTTGAGTGTATTTAGTTTCGTTCTACTTTTCACTTCTTGTTGGGTTCTGGTTAAATGCTGCGTCGATGCAGCATTTAAAAGCTCAAGTCCATATTTGAATCACTGATGAATTAAATATAAATGTTTCATCAACCTATACTAACTGAATCACTGAAATTCTGACAAGTCACATGTAGCCAGGCATAACAATTTTACGTGAGAAAAAACAGCAAGTTTAAGATAATTTCACAATTAGAGCACAAATTCTGCATTAAATACAAGAAATGTGTCCACCAATACAACAAAATATTTTTCACGGTGGCTTGTAAAATGTTTAGAAACATTTTAGGCATGAATTACGTATTAGACACAAATTATGCATTGTATTATTTGGGTGGGGATGGACAAGTTTTTCCTAACTAACAGCAAAGGTTATAATTTGTATTCCACACAGTCACGTCCCACTTGTTAATGCACAGCTATGACTACAATGTAAGCGTGCGTGCGTGTATGTGTGCGCACACTCGTGTGCCAGTAATCCCTCAAAAATGGCCGAGACGTGACGACAGGCAGCGGTGATGTTGATGGATGCTTTCAACCACAGCGGGAGCGTTAATTAGCGTCAGACTCAGCCAGTCCCTAAAGAGATGCCATGATGCGAAACTATTTGTCTTTTCTGAAAGCAAAAAATTAAATCAAAATCATTATGCATGCAAGCGCTCAGTTGTTGTTGTTTTTTTTTTTTTGGTTTTGTTTTCTTCTTTGTTTAAAGTAATGGCTCACATGAGGGCGCAATGACAAAGTGTCCTTTGTTTGGAAATTCAGGCTTCAGAGCTTGTTTAGCTTAACCCTTGTGCTTACATGGTACAATGTGGGATCTTTTCGATGATTTCTTTGTGAAATCAAAGGAGAAAGCATTGAAAAGAAAAAAAAAAAAAACACAGGGGAGTTGAAATGTCACACTGATTGTATAATCATGTTAAAGTTCAAAATACAACCATGCTGCAAATTCTAAACTGTTGCAGCTTGGTGTACTAAATAATTACAATGCATATTTTTCTGCCCACAGTAATATTTGCTCAGAAATGTTTCAGTTCTTTTGTTCTGTTTACAAGATAGTTCTGTTTAAAATCAATTTAGTTGGCTTCCGTTTCTCCTCTGTTTTGAAGGCGCAAACAGGAAGTAGCCGTATGTAACGGTAGCATATAGGCCGTGCTTAGAAAACAACGTGCGCAACTTACCTACCTCCGGTTGGACATCGTGTTTGTCTTAGTGCTTTCTTGTTCCTCCGAACGCAATGGCTGTAAGTCTTGTATTTTCCAGTGTTCTAGACATTGTTTTGGTTAAATGTATATGAATGTTAATGGGCAATTTACCATATTAAAAGATCGCGAACATGTTCGTTTAGCATCGCTAATTGCTAGCTGACGTTAGCATTTATGCTAATTCATTTTCTATGGAAGTCATTCGTGACGCATTTATTTCGTTAGCAAAGGGCTAATGCTAATTTCGTTTGTTTTCAGTTTCATTCTGAATGTTCATGAACCTCAAGTCGCCCCAATTGTAATAAAAGGAGCAAGACGCTCAGCTACCTGGCTCATGAAACTAACGAGTTTGGCTTGCTGGTGAACAACGTTCACATACCACGTGTATCCAACACGTTGCGATAACAGTACACGTATGTTCATGGGTACCAGGTTGGACATACCCACACTCATAATACACCTTTTTTTGATGGATGTTAAACCTATGTGTTGTATTGCATTTCCTGCGATTTTTGAACCAAGCTCTTTAGCGGTGGTTGATAAAGGCAAACACAAATTTCTCAGATGACTTGTGTGTAACACCTTAAGACAGTAGGTGGTGCCAAAGACCACTTATAGTTTATTTTTTTGTGCTCCATTGTTTTCGAAAATCATATTTTACCCAAAAACATGGTTATCATGATTGACCCACACAAACGGCTCAAGAAGTCAAAGAACGTCAAGAAAAAGACTTGGGAAGGGCACATTAAGGAGTCCTCTCTTTACAGATAGATAATTTTTGAACATTCAGCCCTCAAACACTTTATAGTGTATGAACTTTGGAGGGCATGCACCATAAAAAGTCTCATTAAATGATGCCCTAAAAGACACACAAATTCTATCAGTTTGCTTCGAAGCTGCCATTTTCAGGTCAGTTTGGCAATCCTCAATTGTCCTTCAAAGACAAACAAAAGATTTGTTTTTGATCATCTATTTCAACCACATATACTGAACAGACTCGCCACAACAAATTACAAAAAAAGTAGGTTTTTATCATTTCGAAGAGAGAAGACCGCGGGTGCAAAATTTGATGATTCACCGTAAAACGGGAAACTCCAATAACTCATATCACACCGTATCCCAGAGGTCTTGAGCGCAGCATAGATGGCTGCTTCTCGACAATTTTTCAGGCAAGTTACAGGGGAAATCATTGTCGTGTCTTTGCTGCACTGGCTTGTAAGTAATAGCCGCTTGTAAGTGGAAGGCAGGTGAGCGTCTTCGCTTTAAAAAAAAAAAAGTGCATAGGTCCAACATTGTGCTCATTAAACTTCATTAGCGGGACAGTTGGTGCTTACACAGAACTTTGTGTGTACGTGTGTAGGATGGGGGTTGGTGTGAAAGATGGGGTGCCACTTGGACTTTACGATAGTCAGCACACAAGCGCACATAAAGGGTGTTAAAAATACACGTGTGTGCCTTTAAACGGGGCAGGATGGTGTAAGGATGCAAGGTTGCCAGAGTAATAAAGCATCCTACCTTTTACCATCAAGACAAGTAAAAAAAATAAAATAATGAGAAAAAATATGCAGCCAAACCCATTTTCTTTTTGAAAGTAGCAAAATAATAATGGTGATAATAAAAATTCAAAATACATTTCAAAAAACATTCCATTTCTCGGATTGAATTCCTGGATTCTTAAAAGGCACGAAAATGCATTCTTGGCATTGAATCAGATTGTGGTTTGGATCAAATCTTTTAAATTTCATACAGCCCAGTGATCGGATGTTAAAAAAAAAAAAAAACGATTCTGTACCATCCTGCTGCTTCAATTTCAATTTCCATTATTTCCTATGGAGCGAGGGGGGCGGATTTTATTCCAATTCCAACTACAAAGAATGCACACAGAGTGAGTGCACACACACAGAAATAAACACTTAAGTCACACGTTGCTCTTTTTGTTTTTTTCAAAATCTCACCTTTCCCCAAGTGTAGCAGAGGCTGGGATCACTCGCTTGTCACGTCTGTGTATCACCTGCAAGTGTGATGTGTGTGTGTGTGTGTGTGTGTACGTGTGTGAGTGTATGCGTGTGCATGTCTAATTTGCAATAATAAAAAAACTAAAAAAAAAAAAAAAATCACACAATGACACACACTGATGCTGTTAAATTTGGTGTGCAGGAAATGCTAACGCTCTATTGTTTCCATGGTTACAGTAACGACACAAAATAGGTGACAGTATTGTCACATTAAAAAATAAATGAATTAGTCATTCAAGTGAGGAAGATAGGCTTTTGTTGTCTTTGTTGCTCAAAGGGTAACTCTCGGAACAAAAAATAAATTGACAACCAAATGTATAATTTTTCTTTCATTGCAATGTCAAAATACTTCACAAAGCATTGAAAATAAAACAACTCATTGAATACGTACCCCAAATACCATTTACAGTAACTATTTACAGATTCAAAACAACTAATTCTCGGAGTCTCAAACAATTCTATCTAACAATTCTAAGACAACGTACATATTAAAAAATAGCTAACCAAACATTATAACAGGCTGACAAATTATCAACTGTAAATAAATGAACTGACCAATCAAACAACTAGCAAACCAAGCAAGCATATTGATGGTATCTGATCTTTTGAGTTCCCGTGTAAAGTTCTTGAACTGCAAAATAACATGCAAAATAGTGCAAGTTTTTGGATGACATTGAACAGACAGTGAGTGTGTGCACGCGTTTGTGTGCGCGTGTGTGTATTAGCATAGCAGCGGGCCGACCCGCGGCGCACCTTTAGCGCCTGGCTCTGCATTCATGTCACTTTGCAGCCAAATATAAACAAACATTAATAAGAAGCTGCAGGCTGCCTCATTTTCATAATGACATTCTTTGCGGGGAACCTTTCGTCTGTCACAAGACTGCAAAATTCAGGCGGACTCCCCCGAATGCAAGACTTGTCCCTTACCATCTTACCATCACTTACCATCAAACTTTACTGATTAATCAGGCAACTAACCAATTCAGTGGAGGACTAACTGACCAATCAATTAGTTAACCCTTGACACCTTGAAGAGCTCATCAATTCAGACTTCACAGTCAAGGCCCCTCAGAGAAATACCCGATGGCTTAAGGTCAGTGAGCATTAGCCTCTTCTTAACATCTTCAAAAAGGAACTCAGGCAAATTTAACACTGCAACGTTTGTTTGTGACTTGTATTGAACTGTGTTGAAATTGTGCTACTAACTACCCAACCAGCAAAATATTCAACGAACAAACTCAATGACAAGCTAAAACAAAAAAACAAGAAGTCACTGACTACCTCTGCAAAATAATATTCCAACTTACGACCCAACCAACTAAATAACAAACCATCTAACCACTTAAACATGTAACCATGTACATAATTAACCCAATGGCTTGCTAACCAGATAACTCACCCACCACCTATCTTACCAAGCAACCAACCAGCTAATGCACCAGCTAGATAACTACCTAACGCAAAGGCCAACTAGCTACCAATAATAGAACGATCCATACAACTGATCAATTTACTAAATTAACAACTAACCAGCAACAGACTGACTAACGAACCAACTAAGTTTATAACTATTCCTACTTATTATTTAAAATGTACATCTACTGTTGTAAAGTTACATCTACTGTAACAAATCACCCAAGCAACCAATCAATCAAAAACCAAATAACCAACCAACCAAACAAACAACCTAATCAACAAACCAAACAAACAATCTAACTGACTTAGCAAACTGAGAAACAAATCAGAGCACTAAACAAGAGGCCACCCAACTAATCAACTGGATAGCAAACACACAAACTAACCAACAAAAGAACCACACAAACTAACCAACACGGACATCCTGAAATTCATGTAAAGGCTACTCTAACCAACAACAGTTGAAAAAAATAAATAAATAAAATAAGCAACGAAAAATCTATTTAACCATCCGACCAAGAGAGCTAACCCTAACTAGGCAAAACCCTCCATGAGTTCATGCTTTATTCCTGGCTCATGATAATTATACGAATATAGAAGCTAGCTACCACACCAAGAAACTAACTTTGGTGTATGTTGAGTAGTAATTGTACCCGTACTTTTGTCACAAAATGCATGATGGGTAACCAGGTTGCATTGTAGCGCCTTTTGTTACCTTCTATGCTAATAAAGAGTTAACACTACGTCGTAGCCCGTAGTATCATCATTATATTAAGTAGCAAAGAAGAGTGAAAGGTATAACACTAACCTTCGCTGACTATTTTACAAACAAACAAATCAATCTGCCTGACACCCTACCAACTATTTTACGATCCAACCAACCAGCTAGCAACCAACTGGAAATCCTGACAAAACCTTCTGCTTTGCTCGACTTGCATTAACCTGGACTCAAAGTTCAAACTAACTGACGAGTTAACTAATCAACCCAGCAACCATAAAGTAGCCTAACACGTATAGGTAATTAAGAGCAAAGTGAAATTAGCCAGAAATCAAGACTGGCGGCCGCGTTGTTTGCGATCCGCCTCTCCATTACGCGGGTCTTGAACGGATGTCCTCTGTCGACCTCATCTTGTCGTCCTTTCGCTCGCACCTCACATCTCCGCTTCCTGGGAGTGTGTGCGTGTGTGTTTGTGAGTGTGTACATATCGCTTGTGTCACACCTCCCGCCTCCTTCCTGTGTCTCTCTCCCTTCACGTAATCCAAGCCTATCTCGCAACAACAAGCCGGTAATCCTACCTTTCCTCCGCACGCGCAAAAACACACACACAAACTCGCAAACAAAAGCACACAGCGGCGTGCTGAGGCACCACACACACACACACACACACAAACACAACAATAGCAAAGGGAGCCTATTGAAGTGAATGGTCGGTATTTTTAGGGATTTAATGAGCTCTTCAAATGATGCAAGCAGATGAATAAAGGCTCCGAATGACATCAGCCTTCATGGATGGTGAATAAATACACAAACAGATGCACTCTTCAGTGGATAAACCCTGTCCAGGTCCAACGTTAACAGTGACCCGGGCCACCCAAAGTTCACTTGTGCTGGCCCGACTGGGCCGTTTAAACAAATGGGAGGAATTCTGTGTGTTGTGGCTTTTTAAATGTCTAATTTCTTCAGCCTGAGGTGGGGGGCAGGAAAATCCTGGCGGGTCACCAGGCTTAAAGTATCCTGCGGGAAACTGATGAAATATTGATTGATTTGATAGACTTGATGGCTGTTTGGACTTAGCCCACGATAGTGAAGTGCTCTAGTTTGAATAACAGTGCGGTCTAGAAAATCAGTTGTTGATCAGGGCTATCTAGTTATTTAATGCCAAAATTGAAGTAAACCATAGAAGAAGAAATCGTTGCCATAGTATTTCTCCTGAAATTTAGATGTTCAACAAATTTGAAATACTTTACGGAGTTAGACCCATTTAGTTCTCGATGACTCATTATATACAATATACATATATACAATATGTGGGTCTAAATCTTTTGACTTTTACTTCATATGATTTTTTTTTAAACAGTCTAGACATTCAACCAGCTCATTTATATTTATTTTTAAAAAATTTCAGTTTTAAAAATTGCTATTTTGCTAGTACTGTACTAATTTTGGTAATTAAGTACAAAATGTAATTTACTAAGAGACTCAGTAAATCTGGATTACTTTAGGTAATGAAGTAATATGGCATGTTAGAAAATTATTATGATTATTTATATTAAAATTGAAAAAAAAATACAAACAAGTAGCTGTGATTGAATACAATTTTAAATATAAAAGTACGGGATCAAATGCGCTCATTGTAATCACAAACAATGTATTTCCTCGTTGAAGAAATTAAATTACAAATGGCGGAATTATCTTTTTTTTTAAACAAATCATTACACATGCATATAATTCTTTGAAAAACAGTTTTATTTTCTTAATCATTCAAATACTGTATATACAAACCTGTGTTCATTTTAGAAAAATATATATGCCACTGTACTTTGTTTTTCAAACAAAATGCTAATGCTAAATGCTAACATTTCTACCCACTGTTACTTTCATGATGAAATGTTGAAGTAGCTATGAATTGTCGTGAGGTACTGATCTTCCACAATGCATTTGATTTTGTTTAAGGACAACCAACATTTTCAGTCACCGAAAAATGACGTCCAAAAACGCCAAAAATAAATACATAAAAAAATCTGCTAAAAGACAATTCCAACTGAAACAATACATCCCAAAACAACTTGACTTAAAAACCGCTGCCGCCGAGCGTCTCTCCGAATTTGTCAAAACTTTTGTTCGCAAAACAAACTTGACAATACATTTGATCTTTGACACCAAAACCCCAAAGATCAGACACACGCAGACAGAAATGAATTATTGAAAGTGAGACTGCGAGAAAAGGACGCTTAGCCTTTGTTTCTGCTAAATGATTCAAAAGCTGTGTTATTTCTCTTTCTTGCTGCAAATCAAATGCTTTTTTTTTTTTCTGAGGGGGGGGGGGTGGCATCAAGAAAAAAAAAATCTTTCTCATGCCAAACTGACTCTGGATCAGTATGCTTTTTTTTTTTTTTTTTGTAATTTGGAGGGGAGCGTCCTGCAACGTTGATATTGGCTGTCCTCTATGCCGCTAACCTCGCACTAACACACACGCGCGGACGTGCATACGCACTCACTCTCACACGTACACACAGTTGCTGATTTGGCAGACGAGAGTTGGCAGGACAAACAAGTCATCAGATGAAAAAGTTTGCGGACGAAAGTCGGCTTCAACGACTGCGAGGTCGTACGTGGTTTTGCCAAAATCAAGTTGATTTCCACTCAGATACATCCCAAATCATGGCAGGGAGCAGATTGGAGTGGATACATTTGATGAAAATTAGAGGAACCATTTAAAGGGGATATTTAAAAAAAAAAAAAAAAAAAAAATCAGGCCTGAATCAATTAACATGAATTTAGTGTTGAATTAAATAGCTTTCATGGCAAAATATGACCTTTTGAAAGCTTTTAAATATGTTATTAACATGATTTTTCTGGCAAGGATATTTCATTCAAATTCAGAATTTTCATTCAGTTTTGTAATTTTTTTTTTTTTCCTTAAAAGTTGAAATTCATCGCAAAAAATAAAAGGCAGGGTTAGAAAAAGGGATTTTTGAGGCAAAACATACACAAAGCTAAATAAATACATAAAGCGATTAACGTGCATATTTCTTTTCGGGTGTAAATTGGGCTTTCCAATCGGCTCGTCATTCTCGATGATGATCTTTGGTTGCCGAGATTGTCTTAAAAGCAAAAATGGCTGCCCACTACTCCATCCGTGTTTGTGTGTGTGTGCGCGCGTAATGACTTGTTTGCGAGTGACACCTCAATTATTCACGAGATTCTTTTTGCCCTGCGACGGAGTACGTTGCGTCTTTCTATCCAACTTAGCAGTATGCCTTTCGAACATGCACACAAGTGTGGCAAAGATTTTTTTCAGCTTTTTAATCGAGCTGCAAATTGCATGTTTTTGGTCCGCTAGTTCGGATTTTACAGTATCTTATGGCAGGAATTCCAAGTCCTCTAATATGATTGGCTGTCGGAAGTGCTATTATGCGTCAATATGATGTCATTTTTTTCCTCTTATAGATGTGATTTAATCGTTATGCAGTATTTTGTTCAATCGTTTGATCTTCACATGAAAGACATTTCACATCAAAGAGAAAGCTCTGAAAGAAGACACCAGGGAGCTGAAATTTCACCCAGATAGTGAAAATATATGTAAACGTTGATCTAAAATGGTAAATAATCGCCACCAAAATCCAGATGCATATTCCTATTCTTGATGACTTCAACCTGTGATCAATATAAAAACGATCAGCACAAAGATCATTGTGAACAGGATTTTCTTTTTGAAAAAAATGGACCACCATGCGGCCGACTTTACCACTTATGCGAGCACTTTGGAAGTATAATTTTTAGATTCATGGTGTGAGTGCGCCCCTACTGGTGGATGTGGAAAAAACTACGTCAAGCTCTCGCATATGAATTGAAATTTGATATAATAGCTGAGAAAAGCCTCTGGAAACACGTCATGTTTGTACATGGAGAACTATCAAAAAAAGCAGCTTTGGTGTATCAGCAAAACACTGCTATGCAAAATTGTACATTGCTCATTTCCTTATTTGTCTGTGGCATATATTAGCTAAACATTGTAATATTTTGTATGAATTGTGTTGAATTGGGCAGTAGCAAATATATACAGATCAACATTTTTTATATTATTGGCAATGTACGCATGTACTCTGATGTTGATTAGACAATTTTTGTGCGGTTGCGTCCGACACGTCATGCAAAGAAGGAGACGGGCGTGGCCATATTATTCATTTCTAAAAGGTGTTTTGGAATTCTTAGTTATTTACTGTTTTATCCCAATGAAATTGATATAAGGGAAAATACAAGCCAAGATCATTTTCTTGAGTCAACCCTTGTGCAGTATTTTGAGCATTTTGGAATACATCATTCTTTTTTGCAACAATGCAATATTTGCAACATTTTTGCAATATAGCTATGTTGTCATGTCATGTAACCATCTGGGTGAAATTTCAGCTCCCAGGTGTCTTCTTTCAATGCTTTCACTTTGATTTGAAAGGTCGAATGCAGTGTGGAAGCCTTGTTTAAAGGTTTACAATTGTCGTGACATTGATGCAAATTTCCGCTAGCCTGTCTATGTCATTTCACATTATATGACTACATTAAGTTATGGAACTTTATTAGTTACACGACTTGGTTGGACATTCTGTGTGTGTGTGTGTGAGTGTGCGTGTGTGTCACACATCACTTCTGGCTTAATTACAAGCAGGGAGCAAATGTGACAGGCAGTGACCTAATCCTTTATTCAAGCACCACATTTTTTACAACCCTAAATAAACTGTGTGTGTAAGTGTGTGTGCATGCGGTTATATAGCTTCTTGAAATTGTATAGTCAGTGCACCGCTTTAATTGTGCAGAGTGACACATCTATTACGCCAGCGTTATTATCAACATCAAGCAGCCTTTCTCACACACACACACAAACACACACAGTATGATTAGAACTGTGCATGTGCAGTTATGAAGGAGTATTAAAGCTGCCACTCGGCTTTCAAGGCGCTCGCTAATGTGCCTTTTAAAAGACTCCCCTCCACACACACTTCCATGCACACACACAGTCATACGCAAGTGTAAATGTGCATACACACACGCGAATAAGGCCAGTGACTGTCATTAGCCAAAACTTCCCCTCGTTAGCTTCATTTAATTGCTCAGCTGGATCTATTTATAGGCACACACACACACACGAACACAAAGCACACATAATATACACAAATACGACCATGCTGAGATATAAAGAGATGGCCATGCTGAGATGAGGGCGCAAAGATGCTGAGATACAGCGATGCTAAGCTGGGGGGTCGCAGCAGTGCAAAGGCACAATGCTGCTGAGATGCCGCGATATGAGGACGTAAACGTGCTGAGATACAAATGTGGAAATGTGCTAGGATGCTGAGCTCCAAATATGGATTTCGGTGCCGGGATTCAAAGGTACCAGAAACGAATTTTGTAAAATTCAAGGACGCAAACAAAAAAGCCACTATACAAAAGGTGTGAAGACAAATATACATAGATGCTGAGATCCAAAGAATTCAAAAGGTGCAAGCATGCTGGAATACAAATATATTTCAGAGACAAAGTTGATACAAAGATTCGAAGATGCCGAAAAACAGATGTCGAGCGCTGGTGAGCTAAAAAGATGCTAAAAATTGGAGAAAACAGGATGTCAAGAGATACAAACGACAACAAAGCTAAGGCACAGAAATGCTAAGATTCAAAAATTGCTATCATGAATACAGAGATGTCTTAGAACCAAGGTTGATAAAAAAATTCTAAGCCATCCAACATGGGTAAGCGACACAGATGCTAAAATTAGGAGATAAAAGGTTGCCTAGAGATAAAAAAAACAAACAAACAAACAAAAACACAATGACGCCTCAACACTAAAATGCTAAGATTCAAAAGTCGCTAATTTGTTGAAATATGAAGATTTCTCCGAAACAACTTTGATAGAAAGATTCTAAATACAAATGTCCTATGTTGGTAAGCTACAAAAACACCAAAATGTTGGAATTACCAAGATCCCAAGGCACAAAAAATAGTAAAAATTTAAAAAATAAAGCAAAGTTGCAATATTGTGAACATGCTAAGCTACTAAAACACAATTTGCAATGATGCTAAGATACAAATGTGACAATACTGAGATTCAAAGATGCTGAGATGAGACAGCTGCGATTGTGAGATAAGCTGCGGCACTACTGGGATACAAAGAAAAAAAATGCAAAACGAGGGTGCTAAGATAAAACTGAGTAGGATGCTAAGCTATACACTGTATTTTCACTTAACAGTTCAAGTAAAACCACATGAATTTCAAAGATTTGTACCTTTTACTTGTGTAGTTCAAGCTCAGATTCGACTCATTTGGATGCTGAACTGCATTTCGCGAATATTTTGCAAACATTTGTGTCCTCGAGCCAATCCCGACAAACTCTGATGTTGACGCATATTTTGCTACCTTTGCTAGCAATTGAAAATGTTTGTGAGATAGGGCTTCAATTTAGGAACATATGAACATGTTGAAAACCTGATGAAAACCCAACATTTGCTACATTTGCCTACATTTAGTTGCATTTTCTGCTCAGTGAGGTAGCACCATAATATGAGCTGTTTACTGTCGATCATATATGATTCCGTTAAAAGGTTACTTCAACACAGGTCCATCTTTCATTTGGCAGGAAGTAATCTCTCTGAGCAGACTGGCAGACTCGATGCACAGCATCAAACAGCAGACCCAGTTTTGTATAAGTGTTCCCATAACGTGGTTAAAATCATGTGCATTGCCGGATGCCTTGGTTGGTGGAAATCCGAGTCAGAGCAAATGCGGAAATTGTCCCTCAACCTGGATCAAACTGCGCCAAACATGTCATGATAAATCCACTCAGTTGAAAAATATTTTGTGTTAAATTATTCTAATTAAATTGTTTTTGAAATTGTAATAAATAAGCATTACATTTAGGGCTAAGGAAATAAGGCATCTAGTCTGGTAAGTCGGCATTAAAAATAGGTCGACTCAAAAGATCTATCTAGAAGCTCACAATGTTTGTGTGACTCTTTCCAATGGAGAAAGACACCCAAAGAACACATGACCATCTCCAATTAAAAAAGGGGTAAAAATAAACCACAGTCTTACTACAGTCTAAAAAAAAAAAAACATGCAAAGACCATCTTGACCGACGTCTCTATTGCTTGTCTTGGCACACCACATAGTGGCCAATTGGCTGATGCTATTTGTGTGTTTAAAACACTTACTGATTTACTAGTTAGAAGGCTTTCATTGCTTCCCAAAATAAAAGAAAGCACAAAATCTGTATTATTAGAAAATATAAGATGTCACTTCAAATAATCTATAATGGCTAAACACGCCCAGTCTTCTCATCAAGAAGAAGAAGAACAGGAAGTTATCGACCCAATAGCAGCAAATAGCCAGCTCCACACTACTTTACTCATTTAATATTATTGTTTAATATTGTTGTCTGTAAGTGCCTTTAAGGACACTATTATTGTACATGTGTAATGTACATATAACTCTGACAGTGGGAACAGGATCGTATTGTTTGTGTCACGTCGCCTGCTTAATATTCTTGCTCTTTGTTTTTTTCAGATTTTTCTAATCAGCCTCTTGTCTGTTTGGGGTCCACACTCCATTCGTGTTCCGAGGTTAATTCATAATAGTTTGTTGACCCTAAATGCTAATCGCTAACATGCTAATGCTTATCATGTTTATAAATGTTTTTAAAATTTGTTGGTGTCTAAAAATGAATAATAATAGAAGATAATAATAAGTAGTTATGTCTTTTCATGTCCACCTATGTTCAAATTAATAGATTATAAAAAACAACTCATGTTCAACCTCAACACATTTTTTATTTAAATGCATATAAATTGCCCTAATTTTTTCCCCCAGGCAACCAATTTACTAGTATATTCCAACTAAACTGTGTTTACAGTTTAGTGAGTGAGATATGAAAGTGTATATGTGCTGAGATTCTAAGATGCTGGGAAACAAATGTGTACACTGTGGGTGCATAAATACAAAACAAATATCCCCAGCCCAAATGCTGGAGATAAAAACGCATTGTAGTGCAAAGATTTAACTTCCAAGATGCAGCCGCTAAGATGCCAAGAGACCCTAAGACTCAGAAATACGTCTACACTAGCATGTTGTGTCAAGGGACAACGTGGATGTGGGGGCTGCGGGGATTGTGCAGTTCATGCAGTAATCCATTTAATTAAACAAAACATCAAATGGAACCGGGACATAGAAAAAACAAGACAGCAAGACTACAAGCGAAGACGAAAGACAAGCTGTCAGGTACACATGACAATGATCCAACACATACTGAAAGAAAGCAGGAGACTAAATACAAGCCAAACTGATAAGGAAACAAGGAACACCTGGACAAGAGACAATTGGAGCATGGAGATGATTGGTTAACACAAGGGGGTGGGTTGACAAGGACAAAGCGGACACAATCAAACTAACTGAGACAATGACGCAGTGACACAAGGGGACCAGAAACATGAACCAAGACTTGAAAGGAACAAAAAAGACGAACATAACATGTTGAGAGACAAAGTCGCTATGGCGCAAGAACAAATATGCAAAGATATCATGATGCTATAATTCAGATATGCCGAGATAAAAACTGATGCTCAAAAAGATGCTCAGATAAAACTGAGAGAGCAAGCCTCACCAATGCTGAGACACCAGGCTCTAAATCGAGAAGAATGCTGAAACATGTATTTATCGTGCTCTCGTTTGATCCTTCCTTTCCTCCACTTCACTTTTCGAGAAAAGTCTTGTTGCTGTAGCCTGGTGGTCTCAAATAAAGTGATTAAAACACACACACACACACACACACACGAACACACATAGTAGTGCATTGTTGCCTTAATCCGCTGCCGTTTGCTCCTGCAGGCTGACCTGCTCATGCATTCCCACTCACCGCACTCTTTCATTCACACTCTTGCAGCATTTTCACACCACCGAATGCCAAACGGTCTGTAACCAGGTCAAACCGCCACACACTCACCCAAGTCAGTCTTGGAATAAATATTTAGCACTACCAGAGCACTTCAGTTACGTCACATCTGTATTAAGTGAATGTGAAGGAACATTTTGAAGCCACAAACAGGCTAATGAAATTCGCATTGATGTTGACCTAATTGGCTTTTACTTGAAATATAATTTAATAAATAATACATATAGAGATGCACGTTTATTTTGGTCAATATTGAAATCATCATTATTGGTCACGATTATTTGTCATGTTTGGTCAAATGTCAATTAAACTTTTTTTTTTAAACAAGCAGGATATAAACAAGGCTTCAAGGCTTGATACTTACAGATAATAATGATAAACTAAAATAAATACATAAAATAAATCATAATTACAACAAATTTACCAAAGACATGGCAAAAACTTGGCAAATACTACATTATTTACTTTTAAGCAAATTTTAATCAATTAGCAGTCAAAATGTCATTTTCGGTCATTTCAAACCGAAATTATTCCAATTTTGGGATTTTTCAAAATAGGTCTCAATTGTGACAGATATAGATTAGGAATCAGGTGAGAAACTCAACGCCATTTCACACTGGTAAACAATATATTAGGTGAGAAAAGCGGAGGATTTTGTCACGCAAACATGTGGGACACATTGCCCCCTAGTGGCAAGATGACAAAGTGCTTGATTTGACATGAACGTAGCAACCTTTTTAAATGTTAATATCACAGAAATTATAGCCTTTAAAATATATGTTAATTTCATGAGCCAGTCTATGATATTGTCCTTAGCGTGTAAGCATTAAGCTAGCAGACTTAGCAAAAATGATCTGCTAAGATTTAAAGACGATAAAAAATGGATGCCTGACCTATATTAACATAATTTTGGTTCAAATATTCATTGCTTGAAGGATTTTTACAATTGCTGATTTCAATACCTTGTTTTTGGCATTTAGCATCATATGTTAGCGCCAAACAACACCTAAGATAAAGTTATATCGTTGGTTTTAATACAGAGTGCGAACATTTTGTCTAGTTTTTTGGAATAGTCAGTTTATTGAACGATGTTGTGTAACTCAAAAAAAAAGTTAGCCGGGTCAGGCACATCTCAGGGCACCGCTGTGATGTCCGCCAAGCGTTAGCCACACGCGAACGAAAGCTAATCCAAGGATTTTTGTCCTTAGCGAGTTATTTCTGCGAGACGTTTCTCTCCCGCCCGTTGAGGGAAACCCGGCGCGGCGCCACTTGACTTTTCTGCCGTTTGAAGCGCTCGACTGAGCGCGTGCACAAAGCGTGTGAGCGGCCATTGATCAGCATGCTGCGCAATCAAAGACGGGATTGGGAAGGCAATCGATCAAAGGGCCTCCGTCGTACGGAGTGGGAAAAGCGGTTTATTTAAAAGAAAAAAAAAGAACAAGAGGAGGCTTTTTATCAAACCTGACAGCCACACACAAACACAACACACACATTTGTGATTGAAGCAAAACAAACACACACACATGCATGCTCACACACACACAGCAGGTCTTTGACAGGATGGTGCCCACGCAGCCAAAACACAGACATGCCGACACACAAGCTGCAAAGGGAGGCGGAGGTGGCGAAACCAGGACGGGAGGAAAGAAAAAAGAAATAAAAACAAGGAGCAACCAAGAATGTAGAGAGAAAGAGAGAAAAAAATGTTCTTAAACGACCTCATCGGCGGTTTGATTGACAGCTACGCATTTCAACATGGCTGCCGAGGAAGGAAGTCAATTCATCCTTGTCACTTCCCGTTTGGTGTTGATATGCCGACGTCTCGCTAGCTCGTCATGCTAACAGCGCTACATTTAGCGTAGTATTCTTCATCGTGGATTTTTGGGCAAATTATTTTAGTGATAGGAAATACGAAAAAATAAATGTACAGTTTTTTTATTCTGAAAAAAAGTCTCTTCAAATGACTGTTGGAAACTGATCTACCTGTTTACAAATCAGGAACATTTTTCAACATCTTCAAAATACAAAATCAAAACTTTCCGGGGAAGTCATTTTAATTAATATGTTCATGTCTACAATAATTTGTTTTATGCGTTTATACAAGTGTAAATGGCACTAATAAATATTGCAAATGTGAAATATGAGTAAAGGAGAAAAGTCCAACCCTCTCACAGGGCGGCCATTTTTTTCCATATGCTGTCAACTGAAAATGACCTTGAGGTAGATTTAAAAAAAAATAATAATAATAATATATATGTTTTTTTTTTTTGGGGGGGGGGTCATAAAAGCTGAACCTGAATAATTTGACATTAAACTAAAGTTATAATGACAAAAAATTGAACTTTTTTTCTGCAAAGCTGGACAAAAAACATGTTAGAATTTTACAGTTTTCTAAGTCTGAATTTAGCTCAGGAGCTGATCCAACTTCCTGTTTTGTAAAAATGCAAACGACCTACGCAGCTTGTGACTTTATTTTCCCGCAAGGAAATCAGGTTACAAAATCCAAGAAGCCTAAACACCAGGTTCACCTGTCAATCACAACAACAAATCCAGAAAAGTAGAGCAGCGGGAAGAAGAAGCGACAAATTTCTTGTTATTGTATATAAAAAAAAAAAAAAAACGATGGCTGCTTCTTCTGCGCTAACAAGGAGGAGTCGGCGGGCGCTTTCAAACCACTTCCTGTGAACTAGTCCTCGTCTTATTTTTATCACATCCGACGCCGACAACTTTTGCCGACACTTTCTGGCGGAAAAGTTCAGCCGGAGTTGACACAGAAAGCAATCCGAAAGAACAACAATTTTAAAAAAACGGCATTAAAGGAAATGACGGGATTGAACGCGCACGTTTGATTGGTTACCATGGCGACGGGGATGCTGATGGAACGCGCTCGGCTGTGGGTGAGCGTGCGCGTGGCCTCCCTCGGGCCAGGGGTACCAGATGCGCCGGGCTTGGTCGCCGTGGCTAAAAATATCCATGCACATGCAAAAAAAACACATGCGTGACCAATACTACTGTTGTGCGGCGTAAACATGAGACATGCTAAGAACACGCCTCACCAGTGGTCACCTTTTGTGCCAAGCTACAACAGAAAATTATTTAAACCTTCTGTGTAACGTCTCTGGGTCACTTCAATCACCCGAAAATGTCCAAAATCCAATATTTAATTCTAACCAGTGTTTTATGGTCATTTATCAGGAACAGCAAAAATTTCTCTGGGTTAATTCGACCTGGGTTATGTATAATTGTCCAAATGTTTCAGAAACATTTTTTGTTCACTCATAAATCTTATTCCTTTCTTTTCCATTCCTGAGTCATTTTGACACGTGTATTGTTTATTTAAAAAAAAAAAAAATGCTAAATTAGAGGGAAAAAAAAAGGGATTGCATCAAAAATGCATTCACAAAAATGTTTGCAAATGCCATTTTGAATTGATATGTTGATTATCCATAAAATTGAGGGGTATAAAATTATAAATGTTTTCTTAGGTTTTGGCCAAATCTTTTATGTATATCCATATTTTTAAAAATGGTAAAAAATGGCTTTTTGTCAACATTTTAAAAGTTACGTTTTAAAAATGTATAAATTATATAAAATATATATTTAAAAAAGTATAAAATGTATAAAGATTTTATATATAGCATTTTTATTTTATTAATTTTATTGTCTTAGGTTTTGATCAAATATCTTTGATCTATATCCATAATTCTTGAAGAGGTATGTCCTAAATTTTATGAACATTTTATGACAACAACTCTCTATTTTTATTTGATTTTTAAAAACCTATATACAAACTATATATTTTAATTATTTGTATTTGTTTGTTATCATGATAATGATTTGCTCTGCTCATGTAAATTTCATGTTTTTGTTTGATAATAATGCTGATTTTTTTGTTGTCGTGTTTAAAGTTAGATTTGACAGCATTTTGTGGATAATATATCACTCTATTTGTTTAATTTTTAAAACTTTTTTGTGACATAACATTTTTACAAAGAAGACAGGACGACCACGGCAATTTCTTTCATCAAATTTACAGCAAAAAAAGAATAATTTTAAAGGGACTGTCAGTAACATTAGTTGATGAAAACATTTTAATAACTTGCGCCCCTACCAGTATAAGTGTTTTTTTTTTTTTTTAATAAACTGCATTTTTTTCTAACATGAAAAAAGGACAAAAAGTCCAACCATCTCAATGATTGGTCTTTACATGAGCCCAGAGCTATTGGTTTATTTATTTATTTATTTTTTACCTATAGGGATAAAATTTACAAATTAAATGTATCCACAAATTATTTAATTTTGAAAATAATGGAAGAAAAAGAATACAAAATAACTAATACTAAATAACCATATTGTCAAATGTTCTTTTTAGCTCCGCAAATATGGTCTCTTTGAGATGCCGTAGTGCACGTTAACATGCATTACCGTAATGCCACTAAATGGCCCACATTGTACCTCTAAACATTACTGACTTGTCTTTTTAATGGAAAAACGAATATTTTGGGCAAAAAATCAAACATGAAGGAAAAGTCCAAGATTTTCACGCGCAAACTGAAAGGGTCTTTTTTAGAATCTATGGAGCTGGCACGACATGGCAAATTGTCTTTTGGCCAGACAAGCTGGCGTGCACGGCACCGGCCGGCTAACAAGCTAGCATTTGGCTAAGCGACGGAGCAGACGCGGAGTCAGATGTTGTTTTTCAGGAACATCATCCACCTTCTTTGTTCCCTTTTGCCGTTCGGGGAGCGGAAAGCGCGAGGAAGCCAAGAATCCGGCCCGCCGCCACAATAACACGAGGAAATGAGACTCGATGAACAAGAAGCAGCCAGCCGGTCACCAAAGGAAATGAGGGAGAAATGAAGAGAGCCGGGAGCTTTGATAAGGGACGACGGGGCCCAGCAGGTGCAAGACGCTTTTCTTTCATCTTCCTCCTCGTCTTCCTCGCCCACTAGCCGCAAAAAACGCCACGTATCGCGCCCGACTTGCAATTTGTTCCACGGTGCTGCAATAAACGCCGGAAGACAGTAAAAGGTGACGTTGCGCCTGCAAGAAGAAGGAGGAGAAATTGAAGACGAAATTGCGGTTGAAAAAAACAATAAAAATGACCGTTTGAACAAAGAAAGTGGATCGATGCTAGTTTGTTAGCATGTCTATGGCATTTTGCACTAAGTTAGCTCCATGGCGATTCACTCAATTAGCTTTTTCTTTTTAAACGATGGTTGCAATGTATTTACAGCCGCTTGGTCCAACTAATTGGACGAATAAAATATTATTTTCATGCAAGAAAAAATAACAAACCTAATGGATTTTTCGAACTATAAGCCACAGCTTTTTTCTCATGATTTGAGGCCTGCAGTTTATATTCCAGTGCACCTTATATGGAGGTTTGTTTGTTTGTTTGTTTTTTTCCTTCCCACCAGGAGACAATCCACCGCAAAGCAAAAGCAAATGTTTGTATCATCTGTTCAAGGTGACAACATATGGAACAACTACCAAATAGAACTGAAAATGTCTCTCCTCAAAAAGAGTTTTAAAAATATAGTATTAAAATAGAAACATTTTTAATTAAAGTGTATCCGATCTTGTATAAATGTTTGTGACATGTAAATTATACATATATATATATGCATGTATTGGTTGAATATTTTGTTGTCTCAGTGTACATGTAATTATGAATGACCCAACTGTCTTTTTGAGCAGTCACCCAGGCGATTTTTTTTGTAATATAATAATATTAAGTAATAATAAATTTATAATATTTGTAATATTATAATATCAAATATTAAATTTATAATATAATATTTGAATGTGTTGCTGCTGCATGTGTATGAAAGTTTAGAAGTTTTAGAATTTCCTTAGCATCAGGGTGAATTTCTATTAGCTCGTCTATGGCGTTTCAGATTTTTCATGAAAAATAAACTAGCAGGCTGGTTAAATGGTGAGATGAAATAATGCAATTTGGTCCAACAGTTTGAATACACAATTTTTACTTCTCTTTTGTTTTATGAGCCACTTCAACTTGAATGTTAAACGGAGGTCACGGGAAAGCGAAGTGGCCGCCAAGGCGCCTTTGCCACCTGCTCACTTTTTCTTTTTCTTCATGTGACTTTCACCGCTAACGTGTTGCATCTGCACACTCACCAGGGTGTCAGGAAGTGTGTGTATGTGTGTGTTTCTATGTATGTCTATGTGCGTGATGCACAGCTGTCGAGGGAGGGACAGGAGTAATGATGCCAATGTATCATTGTGTGTGCATGAGTGAGTGAGTGAGTGAGTGTGTGTGCGTGTGTGTGTGTGTGTGTGTGTGTGTCCGTCTGTCAGAGAAGTTCTCTAATTGAGGATAAAAGATGGCAGTTTACAACTCACCACTAAAAAACTGCACACTAAAACACATGCACTAAAAATCAAAGAAAAATGTATTTAACATGCATGCACGCACGCAATAATTGTTGTAGTGTTGACAGTGTTGAAGTAATTTTCTTAAGTTTTTTTTTATCTCATGAATGACGTGAAAATGTTTAACAAAAACTCTCAAAATTACATTTTGAAAACAAAACGGTTTTTCAAATGTCACTTTCTTGACCTTTTTTTTTTTTTTTTGCCCTTCTTAAATACATTCCCTAACCCCAGCGACTCAAACCAAATAGCGGTGTCAAATATACATATCCATATCCATTTATTTAAAAAAAAAATATATATATATATATATATATATATATATATATATATATATATATATATATATATATATATATATATATAGAGAGAGAGAGAGAGAGAGAGAGAGAGAGAGAGAGAGAGAGAGAGAGAGAGAATTAAAACATTTAAGTTTTCTGGACTTTTTCTTTCAAATTTAAATAAAAGACTGGAAAAATTTTACCTTTTTTACATAAAACTATTTTATGCAATTTTGTAAGAATTATGTAAAATTTTTTAGAGCACAAAGAAATAAAAGGAAATCAAATTTACTTGTATTTATAAAGAAATCGAGAATATAAGAAAAAATATATAGTTAAACGAATGTAGCTAATTTGTACATTTGAAATAATAAAAATAAAATAATAATAAAAATTTGCCAGATTTCTATTTTTGTTAATAAAATCACAAGTCAAATGTACTAAAAAAAATAAAATAAAATTTTACTACTATTTTTTATTACTATTACTATTTATTACTATTTTTACTACAATTTTACTACTTTTTTTTTACTATTACTATTTTACATATTAATAAAGTAATAAATTTTTTTGGGGTAATTTACTTACAAATTGAAACCGAAGGCTGCGCTTGGATTTCACTTTGTTGACAAAATGCGAGAAATTTTATAAAAGGTCTTGAAATAAAATCCTATTATTGTGCAAAAAAGTCCAAACCATAGATTGAGACGTGAATTCCGTCCTGCTTAGCCCAAAGAAAATGTGAAAATGCATTTTATTTCCTTACCGTCCTGTACACAACGTGAATGTCTTTTACACACAGCATCATGCTGTTAACAAGGCAGAAGTGTGTGTGCGTGTGACCGCGCGTGTGTTTGCGCATGTATAAATGTGTAGTTTGCTCGACAGTTCAGAACATCTGCTAGTGGACTGCGTTGTACTTTGCCACAGGAGGAAGTGTGCATGTGTGTGTAGGTGTGTGTGTGAGCATGTGAGAGACAGGCAGCACTGTAGGGCATCACCTTGGCAGAGGTATTAAATCTTTTTCATCCTCTCCCCGGGCTGTCGGCAGAAGCGGGAAGACAGATTTACTTTCTCTCTCTCGGACTTCCACGCACACACTCACGCACGCTCACACACATCCAGAGTGTATCTCAACATGTTCCTAGTAAAGTGTCGGCGGCTGACACCAAGCAGAACAATTCAGCCTGGCAGGTGCTGAATTTGCGCAAAAAGAAAAAAAAAAAGCCTTCAAATGTGGTCCAAACGTTAAGTCGTAGCACAGTTCCTGAGCGGAAAAGACCGGGAGGTGTCCAAATACTTTTGACCGCCAAATTTCAGTGACGTAATAGTGGTGGAGTTCATCTGTTTGTGATGTTTGAAAATAGAGAGCCCTGAGTTGAGCTGTGGATCGCAATGCTCGCCAATATAATGCATGCCAATTGTTAACAAAAGGTAGACAATTTGTGTGTGTTTACATTGGTACAATCGTGAATAATAAATAACCACATTGCGTGACAAGTTCAGTCAGCGGAGTAACGTCATACCTGTGGGCAAATTGTAGGGTATTTTATACATGTCTTTTACGTAACATTGATTTTTATTTAGCGTTTATTCAAGATTCAAGAATTTTATTGTCATAAACATAGTGATACTACTTTTTCTGTTCACTTCCTGAGCAACAACCGAGCAAATTATAAAGTAGGCAATAGAACAAAAAAAAAAAACAGCAATAGGGCAATAATAATGAAACACCAATAAATAAGAGTTCTGAGCATATTATGGAAAAGTGAAAGTGCAAAATATTGTGTAGTGCAAAATATTATATATTTAGCAGTTTTCCTACACTGTGCAGGATTTGTAAGGTTCAGGTGTGCATGCGGTAAAGAGACCGGTGGTAAGGCTTACTAATTTTGAACAAAATATTCTGTGTTTTGCATGAAATAAGTAGTTTATTTAGCATTTAGCAATGCAATATTAATGAAAAAGCATTCATTTACTTTAGTTAACAAAGACACAATATTTTGGACTTTCTTGTGTCTTGTGTGGCGCATCGAAGTGGATCATTTATTGTTTTTTTTTTTAAAAGAAGAACTACTGATCTAGCTTGTCATGCTAGCTGCTTGTGCTATAACAGACGGTAAGAGTGTTTTGAATATGCATGTGTTTACGGTACATTAGCACTTGGCAACAACAACGCAGTCAGATATCAACAAACTTTTTGTGTACTTTTTTGTCTACACAGTTGCTCTGATTTCTCTCACAAACACACATATACACTCATTCTGCTCTATTCTGTTCTGCTATTCCTCTCATCTTCCTACTAGTTGCAACTGTCAACAGATGTCCTCACAGTGATGTCATGTGACACTGACAGTCGCGATCAAACTCAATTTAGCATCTACTGTAAAGCTATTTTGCCATCTAATTCTGTGTGTGTGTGTGTGTGGGGGGGGGGGGGGGGGGGGGGTGTAGAAGTAATTTCAGGGAGCACTTTGAAAAAGCGACACGCCGCATTAGCGGCCTGACGGATACTAAAAGGATTACGGCAGCTGCAAAAAGCTGCCGACTGTCCTCTTGAAATTTGGGCACATGAAGAATTCATGACGCGTCAAAAACGGGTCGTCGGGCCTGCGTGTTCGCTCGCGGGCCCCACAACTTGCGCCAGATGTTTCCTGTCCAAACATACGCACGCGTGCATTCGTAGCAACGATGTGCCTTGATGCTGATTTCCCGTTTTAGCAAATGGATTTCTCTTCTCTTACTTATCCCCCATGTTTTTTTTTCTTCAAAGCTATTTGTGTGTACATATACATACATACATATACATACATACATACATATATATATATATATATATATATATATATATATATATATATATATATATATATATATATATATATATATATATATATATATATACATATATACACACACACACACACACACACAGTGATCCCCTACTTCGCTGTTAATGGTCTGAAACCTGTGAAGTAGGGTATCAGTTCCTAGATTTCTATGTACGCCTCAATATAGTCGCAGTAACCATAAACGATCCTTTTTTTTGTATTTTTTGCGTATTTTATTTCTCCTCTTATTTACCATTACATTACATACAGTTATTCGATGAATACAGTACTGTATAATGTACTTTTTTGCTATTTGCATTTTTGCGCATTTTTTAAACATTTTTTTTATTTTGAAATATTTGTACTTTTTCCTGGAAAAACCCGCGAAGTACTGAGACCGCGATATCTGAGACCGCGAAGTAGGAGGGATCACTGTATATAAAATAAATTTCCTCTTCTTTTGAGTTGTTGTGTATATGCAATAACTTGCTGGTGACAAATAAGTGAAAAACTGTTGCATGAGCACAGAAGTCCATTTTCCCGTTTGTGGCTCGTATTACACCAGCATTACATGATGAACTTTTCAAGTGGGTTAAGCTGCCACTTTGTCTTACACACTTGGAATGCTAATCAACAGATGTCATCACTCACTAAAAGGAGGATTAGCTAGCGCAGGTGTTTTGAAAGGCTAACGCTAACATACTGAGTGGATACCAGCAGAGAGGAAGACAAAATTAAAAAAAAAAAAAGG
The DNA here is from genome assembly GCF_059441005.1 of Hippichthys cyanospilos. Lineage (NCBI taxonomy): Eukaryota > Metazoa > Chordata > Actinopteri > Syngnathiformes > Syngnathidae > Hippichthys > Hippichthys cyanospilos. The sequence goes on along the minus strand of NC_142369.1, from coordinate 10,536,208 downwards.
CAAGCGGCGGCACAGCCTGCCAAGGCGGCAACAGACGTGCGGATGGGGAAAAAAAAAGGGAAAAGAAAAAGTGCTTGTCCTCACACTCACCCTGGCTAATATCGCTGGAGCCATTCTTCTTGTTAGCCGTTTAATTTCTCCAATCTGCACACTGACAACAACTGGCACCTAACTGCTCATCTCACCATTGTGGGGAGACTAACCCAAAGAAAAAAAAACAACTCTGCAGTGATCTCAGCACAATGCTAAGATATTTGGGAGTCAAGACAAAAACAAGACAGAGATAAGTCCAGAATGATAAAGGCCTAAGACCAAGCATGAGGTATGTGACATGAATAGAAGCTATTTGTTGTTACTGAGTTAAAGAACAAAAGATTGATTCTGGTCTCATTCGACCAAGTTTCTGAATACAATGCTTCAAAAAAAAAAAAAATGCTGCTGCAGAGCTGTCCTTGGTTCTGATTGCAAGACGTTGTGCTGTCCATGGTGCTGATTCAGTCTAACGTCAATAACACACACAATAAGACCAAATCAATTTTGTAGGAACGAATCATTAAAAAAAGACCCAGAATCGTCATCCTTGAGTGCGTTTGGTGTGGAAGAACTCATTCAACGTACTTCTCTGGGGAGAGAATGATCGGTAACGTCATAAATGGGAACGCTCGTTATTTACTTCTCACATCTGGGCAGCGGAATGTATACTGCTACTTTTGTCCACATTGTGTTTACATAGATAAAATAAAAGTTGATACTTGATGGGTTGGTAGCTAGGTGGGGAAGAAGGGAGGTAGAGATGTATTAAGCTAGCGAGGTTCATAGCTAAATAGCTGAGTCGATGGCTAGAAAGGAAGCTAGTGCAATAGGTACATGGCTGACAAACAAGCTAGGTAGCAAGAAATAAATGTAGCTACATAACAAGTTTGGAAGTCGCTAAGGAACAAACTTGGTATGTATGTAATTAGCTGGAAAGGTGGATTGGGTGTAGTTAGCTTTGTAGATGGCTTGCACCATAGTTAGCAAGGTAGGAAGCTAGGTATGGGGCAGACTGGGTAGAGAGGCTTAGGTCGGTAGCTAGCTCGCTAGTTTGGTACTAAGTAGAAAGGAAATTAGCACAAAAAGTAGTAAGGGTGTAGGTAAGTAGATGGCTAGTGCAGTAATTAGCAGGTCAGAAAGCTAAGATATGGGGCTAACTGGAACTTGGCACGGTTGTAAACTCTTGCATATTGACATTATCTAAAAAGTTTATACTTCATTATACTTTGGTTATATTTTCTAAGCAAGAGATTTTCAAGAGTTCCTACTCCTATTTGTATCTATTTTATCCATCTGTAGGTAAGTAAGAAAGTAGATGGCTAGCGTAATAGTTACAAAGGCAGGGGCTAACTGAGAAGGTGGACTATAGGTTGGTAGCTAGCTTGCTAGTTAGGTAGGTAACTCGCTGGAAAGGTAGGTAGGACGTACAGTAGGCAGGTAAGTAGCTAAATAGATGTTAGAGCAGGAGTTAGCAAGACAATAAGCTCAGTATGGGGCTCACTGGGTTGGCTGGTAGGTCGGTAGCTAGATTGCTAGCTAGGTAGGTAACTGCGCCCAGAGAATATTTCTGAACAGGTCCTCCATAGGGGATCAACTGTGTAAATAGACTTTAGGTCTGTTGCTAGCTTGATAGCTAGATGGTTTACTAGCTAGAATGTGGTTGGTTGCGTGACTGGAGGCTATTCCATTCAACTTGGACCAAGTAACTTTTTTTTTTCAAGAATGTGTTTCATATGCCGGAGCTAGCGTAGTATAAGTGTAACTTTGGTTAGTTAATACTATGTTTGTGGAACTGCTCAATTTTATTTATAGAAGCACTTTGCACAGTTCCAAAGTGATTACGTAACATTATGTAATGAAGTTTATACAGTAATTTGTTTATACTTTCTTCTTATTTTATTCAGGAAAAAAACAGGAACGCTAGCCACGATGCTAACACTCATAGAAGAAGTTGCCTCTTTTTGGGTTCTCTTTTTGCTTTCTCATCTCGGTGCAACAAACCGCAGTCGCAGCAGAAGAATAGATGAGAAGACAATCACACACTCTCGCGCGGGAACGCACACACCTGTGATGGATGAGCATCTGCGTGGGCGTGGCTGGAACAAAACTAATGACAACAACAAGCTCGGCGGCGGCGGGCGGACAAGAAGAGGTGCAATCGAGTCATGTGATCAAAACCTCTTTGAGAGTCATGGATAACGATGACACAACAAAGTCATTAACCTCAATGCGGAAAAAGGAAAAGTAGACGGATACACACACTTGCACGCACGTACGTATGTGGTGCACATGAGTCAGGCTTTAATTACCTCTCCCAGGAACATCAGATGGCAAACAGCTCTTAAACAGCCAGCTGGGAGGAAGAGGAGGATCATGAGGAAGAGGAGGCGGATGGAAGAAGAAGAGGAGGATGGAGGGATCATGGGAGGATGGAGACAATATAAAGAATGGTAAAAAAAAAAAAAAAGACAAATGTGGCTGGGGAGAGGGATGAAAAGGTGAACATAGGAGGGTCTGGACACCTTATACCCTCTGCAGTTGAGTGAATCTCACACAGTACAGTTTATCTATCTATTTATTTATTTATCTATATATATATATATATATATATATATATATATATATATATATACAAAATTCAACAACAATATTATTATTATTAAGATGAACAAAATACATAAAGAAAACAATGAAAGCAAATCATTATTAATTGTTTAAATATATTTTATTGAGAAGAATTTCTTTAAAAAAAGCATAAAATTATGAAATTTTCATTTTAGAAATATTTACCTCATGTGGCTGTGCAACGAAAAATGATTACATATAAAAAATATTTACATTTTATTGAGTAAAAGCTTAATATATGTTATTTTGATTTTACATGTAATAATTCTTGATTAAATTATTTAAACAAATGATTAAATCCTCGATTAAAATAAAATTTTATTTTACTACCTAAAATTTGGAATGACAAATACTACTTTAAAAGTATTTCCAAATTGGATACATTTTTATTCTATATACATTGTATTATATTGTATGAGCATTTTGGTCATTTTTTTGTTCCATATTGAAACTTGAATTTTTTTTTTAATATATTGGAATGGTAATTTAATAACTGTATGAAAACACATCAACCAAATGTAACTCAAAAAGATAACTGTCATTAATATAATTCTAATAATAGTAAAATAACGGTAATAATGATATTGAAATTCAAATTTGACAATATATTTCAATAAACATCTATTTTTTTTAAATAAATGAAAAACATCAACATGTATTAGTTCTAAAACAACAATGAAAGAGTGAAAAGCAAACTCATAAAATTAAAACAGGGGAAACCAAAGGTGAAGCTTGAGGAGCAAATGGCGGCAAAATGAAGAAGGAGAAGACGGGGGAGAACAGGATGAGGAGGGCGGGGAGAACACTGGAGTGATGAAGAGGTGGAGGTGGGAGTCCTTATCAGAAAAAAGCAGACACCTTTATCTGCCTGCCCTCCAGTCACACGCACACGCACGGACACACTCCAACACATAAACACGCACACACAAACTCATCAGCGTGACACTATTGAGCGTTAGCCATTAGCCACGTAATAACACAAACATCACTAACCTAAAGACAAAAGTGTTGGGATGCCTCCAAGCCTTCGGTGCAGTACCGTGTTGTGCCACAACATGTCGGGCGCTACTGAGCACACATGAAATACCTTTGGATGTGGCATTGCTACAAGTAACTTCTATGCTAATCCCGCTAGCCTGTCTATGCCATTTTGCAACCTATGTTGCCTTCAAGCTATCTGATGAAATGTTTTTTTTTACCTGTTTGATTTTTCTTGTGTTTGTTTTTTTCTGTTTTACTGCCTCCTAACACTCCAATTTTCATATATATACACACACACGTAGGTGAGCGACAGGTGCCATTTTGAGGCCACGCATAACCATTATCACCCAACAAAATGTCACCCGGGAGGAGGGGGCAGCCCAAATGCTCACGCACGCAAGTACAAACACTCACACACACATACGCACACGAAAATGTCAGAGCCCCATGTCCAGTAATGCATCTGATGGAGAGAAGAGGCAAATGTCAGCTGTTCCTCAAAATGGCAGCCATTGGTGCCAAGTCACGTCTAGGACTGATATTAGACACAAACACCATTTAAGAATGCTGACATTGTTTTTTTACCTTTATTTCTAAGCACTGGTATAGTGGCTAATGACTTTTTATACTTGAAATATGTAAAAAAAAAAAAAAAAAATTGTATTCTGTTCACTTCCCCGTGCAGACTACATTCCAAAGTTGAGCAAATAATAAAGTAGGCAATAAAAAAATCAGTAATTGTGCAATAAGGGCAGTAATAATGAACCACTGATAAATCAATAGGCTTACATTCTGAGCTTATTATGGCGTGGATGGAGTGAAAGAAATTGTATACATATGAGGCAAATAGAGCAAAATTTTATGTATTTAGCAGCTTTGCTGCACTGTGCAGGATTTGTAAGATGCATGTGTGCAAATCATATTGAATGAAAATCATTATATATATATATATATATATATATATATATATATATATATATATATATATATATATAATAACGAACTGACTTTTTAACGGAGGAGGTCACTTATTTTATGAATGTGGGTTTATTTTTTTGTGAAAAAAGCGGGGAAAATACCGCAAAAACGTTACGAAAAAACTCAGTATTCCACATCGCAACATGAAAAAAACGTAACGCATGGACGCTGTAACCCGGGGGTCCACTGTACTATTTTTTTTTTGCGAAATACTTTGGGATAAGAATGTTAAACGTTGTTCGAACTTAAATGAGTGTTTTAGCCTCAAATAATATAAATAGTGTGTGTGCTTTAGTTTCACAGTCGAAAGTTGCATAGACATTTTGTGTGTGTGCGCGGTTAAAAAAAATGGGTAGCAAAGCAGCTGCTGACTGTGGCGCAACTCAGCAGGCTGTGCAAAAAGACAATAAATAATCGCCCGAGAAGTGGCACTCTAATGACTCACACACACACACACACACACACGCACTTGAGTAGTTTGCACTCTTTCAAGAGATTCATTCTTTAACTTGGGAAGCCAGACACTGAAGACACACACAGACACACACACACACACACACACACACACACACACACACACAAGTAGGCACTGTCTCATACTATAAACGATTTTAGCTTCCTTCCTTTTTATTATATCACCCTTGTTTGCCTTCTATCCTAAATCCTCCTTTCCTCCCTCCCTTGCATCCTTTCATCCATTTTGTTACCTTAATTCCTCCCTTTCCAACATCCTCGTCCCTTGCCAATGTCCTTTCATATTGTCCTTGTTTTATTCATTCAAACATCTTCCCTACCTTTAGGCTTTTCTTTCATATCATCCTGCCTTCAGTCCTCCCTTCCTTTTATTCATATCTGGGCTGTCAAAATCACAAATTAATTGCGATCAATTAATCACAGTCATCTTTTAAGCGTTATTTTTTTTCTGCTGGGTGTAATCTTGAACTTTCTGCTTTCTGTATGCTGATTAGATCTGTGTTCATGGGTCGGGCGTCCTCTGTTGGAAAACAAAGGTCAACCACCCCCTGGAGTGGACATTGATTAGCCGTTTAGCATCAGCTGATAGTCTCCCCCTTGTGGGTGGGAGGCTAAATTCAAGAGCAGAAGACAGGAACATGGAAGAGCATGTGGGAGTTTTCCGTGCAGTGAATGGTCAATTTAATTTCAAGTCCAAAGTGGACAGTGCTTCTTTGTAAAAACAAGGTTGTTTATCTCAGAAGCAGCTCAAGTTTAGCTTACCTCATAAATGCAACAAATCCAGGTGCGACTGTAGCAACGGCTAACGGTAGCAACAAAGACGCTATTGTAGTACCCCACAGAAAAACTCTTTGCCAAAATACAAACAAGCACACGGCGCCTTTGAGCAAACCCGCGACAGACAGGATTGATGATGTTTTATTCCAATTTTTTTTTTTTTTTTAATTATTGGGCAATTGACAAAAGAAAACAGCAGCATTCCTCCTGATGGCCAAAACAAAAGGTTGCAGCTAACACTTGGGACCGGTCTCAAATACAAGAAAAGGTGAATGATTAAAACTGCATCCATTCAAGAAAATAAACGACTGACGCCACTTTTTGTTGTTTTCAAATCAATATTTTGATCTGCCACAATAAGTATTTCAATTAAAAAAAAAAACTGGCTGAGGGGTTTGCCGAGAATTTTTGGGGATTAAATTAAAATAGATTTATTCGATCAATTAATTAAGGCTCTTAATTAATCTTTTTTTAATCTCTTTACAGCACTAATTCATGTTTTGTTTGATTTCTTCCTTTTATATCATCCTGGTTGCCTCCTCCTCCATATTAAACTTCAGTCATCCTTCCTTTCATACATCTTTTTTTTCCATTTTCATTTCTTCCTTTCACCCTTCTTATCTCCCTTCCTTCCATACATTTCCATACCTACCATGTTTCTTATTCCTCCCTCCCTTTTTCCTCCCATCCCTCCATAGCAATCATTCCATATTTCTTCCATCCTTTTCTCACTCTCTTTCTCACCCATTCTTTCATCTTCGTTTCTTCTTTCCATCATTGCAAACGAAACTCGATTCATCAGTCCTTCCATACATCCTCCTTCCCTTTTTCCTTACATTTTTTCCTTTCATCCTTCGTTTAAACATTTCATCTCATTTCTTACATCCTTCCATTCAAAAATGGTTTCCTTCTTTGTTCCTGTTTCCTCCCATAGCGATCAATTCCATCTTTTTCCATCTTTTATTCTACTATTTTCCTCACTCTTTCTCTCCATTCCTTCATCTTCACTTCTTCTATCCATCCTTCCATGCTAAACTTGATTCCTTCCTTCTTTTCATACCGTCCTTGGTTCTCTCCTTCCTGCCTTCATCTAACTTTCCTTTCCTTCCTCAGCTCATTTAAAAGGTCCGCAGTACACTAACTTTGCGAGCACCCTGGCCAGCATGGCGCCATACACATGCCGTTTTTCTGATGCGTGTGTGCTTGACGTGTAAGTGTGTGTGCGTGCGCGGTGGAGTGAGCGGGGCGATCAATCAGGAGCCCCACTGCCACGCTGAGGTCAAAACCATCAACCCCAGCCCGCGCTGCCAGGACCACACTCACACTTTCTCTCACACACACACACACACACATGAACAAGAGTCAAATACTTGAGCCAAGAAGCAGTCACACCCTCAAGACACACACAAACACCGGCACACACTCCACAACGGACCTCTGGACGACCTGCGGAAGTCCACTTTGTTTATTTTTAGCCGGCGCGCTAAGCGTCCCGCTTAGCGCTTGAACTCGCCGCCGTCTCAGGTAAAGCCGCCAGCGCTTTGCATAACGAGCTCCCTCCCCTATTTGCATAACGAGCTCCCCTATTTGCGCATCTAATTAGGAGGCCGCCGCCGCCGTGCCCTCGGGCTTCATTAATTGGTTAAGGAGGACGTGCGTGCGGTTAGCGGGATGCTAATCACTTTCTGGCTTGCTTGACAAACGAGCGCGGGAGGAAAACATCCCTCGGGTACGAGTTTCTGTTGTGCAAGGTGATTGTCGGGCAGCTCGGTGGTTGAGTGGTTAGCGCGTCCGCCTCACAGTTAAGGGGCCTGTGTTTGATTCCAGCTGTGCGGAGTTTGCATGTTCTCCCTGAGCCCGCGTGGGTTCACACCAAGCTCATGCGTCACTGAGATGCCGGTCTGCAATCGGCCGGCGTCACAGCGTCGCTAAGATGCCAATATGCTAAAGACTGATCTGAAATCAGGTGTGCTCAAGGCTCAAGTCATGGCCAATCGATCACTGCTTTCACAATGTCACATGACCAACATGTAAGCCATGAGTGACCATTTGCGATGTCATTTTCCTTCATCTAAAGTAGAAACAGGTGTTTTCAAAGGGATTCAGTGTACATGAAACATAAATGAGAGGATCGTATTTTCCGCACTATAAGGCGCACCGGATTATAAGGCCCAGCCTCAATTAATGACATATAGTTAAACATTTTCCATATATAAGGGGCACGGAATTATAAGGCAAACCGTCAATTAATGGCATATTTTAAAACTTTTTTCAATCACAATATAGTAATACTCAAAGTAATAACAATAGTAACTCAAATAATAACTTTCAATAGCATATCAATATGACCTACCTTGTTCAGCTGTAAACATGCAAAAGAAACAGGTAAAGCTTACTTTATCAATCCAATCTCAATATTGATCCATATATAAGGCGCACCTGATTATAAGGCGCACCATCAGCTTTTAAAAAAAAAAAAAATCATGGCTTTTAAGTGCGCCTTATAGTGCGGAAAATATGGCAATTAAAAGTAAGGGAGACATTTCTATAGTGCAACTAATAACCAAGTACGCATTCCTACTAAAACAAAAAAGCTTTCCTGAAACTTTCCAGACTCTTTTTTTCAAATCTTCAATCTTCACATTCCTCATCCATGCGTGCATGTGCCTCGTTGTCCAGAAGGTTGTGCGGAAGGCCAGTGTGTGTGCTTGTGTAAACGCAGGAGATGATGTGCGTTTAAGCAAAAGGCCTGCAGGCTGCTGCTCTCATTGCTTTGTTTTTACACATCCTCCTCGCTCTTCATTCAATCCTCCTCCTCAATCTTCCTTTTTTTTTTTTTTGGCTCGTCTCCTCGGCCGCCCCAATTCTCATTTCACACCACAACATCATCTCCCTTCATCCCATTTTTTTCTTCTCGCTCTCTAGCTCTCGTTGGCCTCGTCTGGCCTTTTAATGTCCCCCTCACACTTCTTCTTCTTCCTTGGCGCTGTGGGAATGTAGCAGATGCTGTTGAGTGTTGTCTTGTCTCTCCCCCACAAGTAACTCACACATACTTACTCACTTATACATATATACATATATATACATATATACATATATACATATATATATATATATATATATATATATATATATATATATATATATATATATATATATATATATATATATATATATATATATATGTATATATACAGTATATGTGTATATATATATATATATATATATATATATATATATATATATATATATATATATATATATATATATATATATATACACACACACACACACACACACACACACACACACACAAGCACATTGACACAGAGTGGGCACTTTCCAAATGGGATTAGGTTGTGCTTCCCTAGCACAAATTTCCCCATTTTGCAGACATGTTGACCCAGGAGACGAGGCCAGTGCATGTTGGAGGGAGGGGTTGAGTTGCCTACATTTTACTTCTGACATTTTATTTCATGTGCTCTAATGATTTGGATTATTGTCCGATTTGTTGTTTTTTTCTCATGTTTTTGTAATTTTGTAACATCTTTAAAACGTGCGTGGTATTTTGTCCATTCAATGATCTTTACTTCAAAAGCATTTCATAACAAAGGGAAAGCAGTGAATGATTACACTAGGGAGCTGAAATTTCAACCAGTTGGTGGCATCGTGCCACTGAGCTCTTGGCTAAAAATATTACTGAGTGATGTGGAAGAAAATGACCCAAAAACTGGTAAAATACTACACAAGAGTTAAATGCATTTTGTGTAGTTAAATTTCCACGTTATTGCATCATGTTTGCTTTAAAATGTTGTATTGGTTGTCTTCTGTTGATAATGTAGGATTTTTGGTGACAACACCTTCCTTGTCTTATATAGATTTTTTATCAATATTTTTCATGTATTAGAGCTAATGTTTGAACTAATGTTGTAACAAATATTTTTTTAATTTTAATTTTATTTGTGTTTACTAATACTTGTAACATCGTTGTGGTGTATCTACTTGTGCATTTGGTTTTCATGCCTTTTCAATTTTTTATAAATATCTAATATAATATCTAATATAATATATATTTTTTATAAATATCTAATATAATATGTTGAAATCTTTTGTGATTTTTTTTCTAACATTTGTTTTCTATTATTTTGTAGTTCATTTAATATGTTCTAATATTATGTGAATTTTGATAACTCATTTGTATGGTAAATTTTCTATTTTTATGCTAAAATATTTTGACAAACACTATTTTGAGCAATATTATGTTTAATACTTCAGTTGTAATGTTATTTTTTGTCATGTTTGGATTTTTTAAATCAAATATTAGGTTACTTTTTAATGTATATAATTTTGTAAATACTTTTACATTTTCGTCTGATTTGTGGATGTTCTTTACATTTTCTCACCTTTACGGGAAATTCATGAGCATATGGTGTAGTAATATGGGAAAAAGCTATGTTTTCAATATTCAGCTTACAAAAATATTTGAACATTATTATAAGTACATTCAAACATATTGGAAATATGTTTGAATGAATGTCCAATTTTTGCTTTTCTTTGGATTATTTTTAGAGGGATACAAGGGGGAAAAAAAAACATCTGTGGTCATGTTGCACATTTTGTCTACTTTTTAACTTTGTGGATGAATTTGTGGATGAAAAGGTTAGCAATCCTCATCTTGCCCTTTCGGCATCCCTCTTTTTATCGTTGCGTCTTTCTCATCTAACGTTTAAAAAAAAAAAAAAAAAGCCATCATCCCGCTTGGTCTCATTCATCCATTTTGTGTCCGCCTCCCGCAGACATTCTTCCGCCTGCCGCCGTCCTCCCCCTCGCCCCTTTCGCGAAACATTCCTGTGAGAGAGTGTGCATGAAAGCTAAATGATTTTCTATTAGCGCCTGCGCCTGTTAACAGTGCTCCATTTGATCACGCTAATCAAATTGAAAACCTTCATCTCACCACACAAACGCCTTCCAACCCTGAAAGTGCTTTTCGTTTTTATGTGACTGCGCGTGCGTGGAAAAATCAATAGTGTGCTGTTTTGCCGCCATCGCAAACAAGTGTCCAATCCGCCGCTCTGATTTCTTCCCATAGCAGATAATGGAAATAGAAATAAGCGCAGCTATTGGCGGGGGCAAGAGGTCGGCAGGCCCACCGAGAGTAAAAATCCACGCAAAGGTAGCACCCCACAATAGCATGTTCCTACCGCACCAATATGCCAAGAGCACAAAGAACAGAAAGTTTTCGACTATCGTGCTATGGAATCCGAAAAAAATTCTAAATCTCATATTCCCGGGCTCAATTTGGTGCTTAGTAAGATCCCGTCCGCGTCGCAAAATGATTGGATGCGGCAAACGATCATATTGTAGCGGGGCAAGATTCATAAGAACACATCAGCTCCTCTCTCGGCACATCAGTACGGCACTAATATTGATCAGACAAAAAGATTGATACTCCAAAATTCTTTTTTTTAAAAAAGCTGATAAACACTCAAAATATGTCCTCTAAAAAAAAAGCTCAATTATTATTCGACTCTTCAAATTATTCATAGTGAAAATATATTCAAAATATGGATAAAAAAAGAGAAAAAAATTGTGAATATGTGAATCTGAATGCGTATGGTTAACTATCTTATACATTTTTTGCTGCTCCATTTGTGCGCCATGCACTGGATAAATGACAGCAACATTAAACCCACAGGGAAGTATTTCAAAGGTAACATTTAAATCATCCTTTTTTTTTTTCATAATGACTGCTTGTTGTTGTTGGCGCCTCACAAACAAACACATTAAAGTTGAGAGAATGTGCGGCCAGTGGCGATTCATCAACTTAGCCTTTCAACCCCTAAAACGCTCGCACGAACTCGCACGGTCATTAGTCCCGCCCGCTGATAAATGACGTCAGATTAAAATTCAATGTTAATCCATTACGAGCCTCATCTGACTCATCTTGTCGTAATAATGATCCACCGCGTGCACACACGCACTTACACACATGTCCAAGTGAAGCTAATGTAAAGGGAAATGAGTAGCTGATTAACGCAACCTTCAACACTGTAGACAAGACAAACTACACACACATACCTTCCGCACATAAAGTATGCACATGAACAGGAAGTTTTGGTTTATGGACAAAGTTTGACAGAGTAACAATACTATTACAACTTCTGTTGCTACGAGCACAGCAAACATGAGATTTGACAGATTAGCAACCTGTGAAATTGTAGTGTAATCAGAAATAGCTTGCGGCTAACAAGATGGAAGGGAAAGATCAATTACTGAATTCCACTCTGGAATAATGCAAGAACAAATTGACGTGTACCATGTCAAAGGTAGGTGCAGTCTCATTCTGTACTGAATTCCAATCAGATAAAAGTCCATTCCGAATCAGAACTGTCTCTTATTTGGCTCGACACAGCATTTTACATAAACATAGCACAGAACAGTTTACAGACTGGTCACCTATCAAGCCTTTTACAATACTAAAATTAGACTGTGGCCAGTGCAATAGGATGAGAGATAAACATGAAACACATAAGGAATCTGACCTAGCATAGAGACTGTTTACACTCCTGACAAAACTGCATCTGAATCCAAACTGGACTTGACTTGGTTTAACATCAATTACATGCAGTGTTTACACTGCTGTCAAAAGTGAGTCTGGTTCAAAACTAGATTTACATCATTTTCATGATAATTACATGTGGTGTTTACACTTTAGTGGAAAGCGAAACTGGTTCCTCGCTGGGTTCATTGTGGTTTGGTGTTAATTGCATGTAGTGATTACGCTGCTGTCAAAAGTGAGTCTTCTACCAAATAAGATTCAACTTGGTTTGCATTAATTACATGCAGTGTTTACACTGCTCACAAGGGTGTGTCTGGTTCCAAACTGGATTAAACTTGGTCCGTCCATAATTACATGTGGTGTTTTACACGGTTATCCAAAATTGATATGGTTCCAAAATGGATTCAACTTGTTTGAATGTCAATTATATGTCGGGTTTACACTTCAGAGGAAAGTGAATCTGGTTACACACTGGATTAATCTTGGTTTTATGTTAATGACATGGGGTGTTGATAATGCTGTCAAAAATGTGTCTGCTTCCAAACTTGATTCAACTCGGTTTAGCTTTGATTACATGTAGCCTTTACACTGTTGTCAAAAGTGGATCTGGTTCCAAAATGGATTTTACCTGGTTTATCGTTAATTAAATGCATTTACACTGCTGTCAAAAGTGAAGCTTTCACTCTTATAGGTCATGGTTACTGCACACAAGGTTCACTCATTCTCGAAAGTAGTTGAAAATTGTCAGGTTTTACCAATGGATCTTTTTGGGTTGATGCTGATGACGTCCTGATCGATTCTTTACACAATTTTCTTGAATTGCTCACCTAATCATTGCTGGTAAAAATTCAGATTTGCTTTGTTTTGTACGACAGTTCTGCAGAATGATCTTATCAACAAATGTCATGCAATATATTTTAGGATATGAGGTGGATCATTTGAGATCAGAAGTTCTGAGCTGTAGCTATGTGTAATGTGTAATAATGAAACCACTGTTATTTTTATACAGCTACTGTAAATGGTTACATGAAATGAAGGTAAAAGGTTAAAAAAAAAAATCAGCAAATATTGGCTGATTATTTCTGACTGATATTTGAAGGCGATATTTAATAGGGTGGGCTCTATAAATTTCCTTTGCTGTTGCTGGCCATATGAAGACATTTCTTTTTTTAATCACTAAAAATATGTTTTGTTTTGTTTGTTTAAATGAGAAAGAAAAAAACAGTTGAGAAAGTCTCACACATTACAAAGCAACTATGCTAATACAAACGAGTTCAATTCAATTAAATGAAGACAAATTAGGCAATTCAAACAAGCACCGGAGCCAAAATGGACCTCAGATGTCCCTGATTTTATTTTTGGTGACTCAACTTGTTTTTTCTTTTCTTTTTGCCAACTCAACCCCAGCTGTTGTGTTCAACAACCCCCTGCGCGTAATCGCTCGCTGCACTTTTTTTCCGGTCTCGAGCCAGCGCACATCAACACGTCCTGTTAAGTCTTCACCGGACCGTGAGCCGGGTTTGATTAACACACACGCACGCACACACGCAGAGGTGGTAAAATATGTCACACTCTGTGGCACAAGTACTTTTACTGTATTCTCAAGTTAGAAGTGCAGTTATGTGTTAAAAAAAAGACTTATGTAACTTTTGCATTTAAATTACAAGAAAAAAATGTCAACTGTACATGAGTACAAGACAGAATTTTTAGCTGTCAGTTTTGAGGAGTGTCAAAAAAGACTGAAAAAGATTAAGTTCTCCCTGCATACGATATTAGAAATGTACTGCATTTATTGTGTTTTTTTTCCAAAGAAAATGTCCAAATTGCACATATTTCGCATCCCACAGAATATTGTGAAGGTTTAAACTGGATTTCTGTAAGTATCAGCAAATTTATTTGTATGCACGTAATGCAATTAACAGGAATGCTAGTTGCATTTTCAAATTAAGAGCAAATCAATTGGAACATGAATCAATTTGCAGAGTTGTATGCCGTTTTTTGGTGAAGTTTCATTAGACTGAAAATTATTATTAGTTCAACTAGTTGAAAAAATGTTGAAATCCACTTTTTTGTTCCATACATAATCATAATAAATTTGAGTGTCAGGTTCCTAAACGTATCCAAGTTCCAACACGTTTTTCTCAATTGTGATCAGTGTAACGATTCAAGATTCATTGCCTGATCTTTATTTTGAGCTCGAAAGTTGTGCTGATCTAAAATCCAAAGTGACGCAACAGCGCCATCTACAAGGATCTGTTCAGCACTTTGAAACGATGACTTGCACAAACATCCATCTGGTGACAAACTTATTTGGCGAATACTGTATATATTTGTCAAGGGCAATAAATGATTTGATGAATATAACCATGCACAGAGGTCGGTTACAGTCAAACAGATTTGTTTGTACTCTTGTATGGACACAATAAAATATGGTGTCCAAAACTACAGCCTGAGGGACATTTGTGGCCCGCCATCCACATTTTTCTGGCCCACAGACTTAAACAAAAAAAATTCATTTGGATTTGGCACAAATTGCTTTAAACAAATTGTGTCATTTTTTTGTATAGTAGGCAGCATTGTGTGTGAAAAAAAAACCTTGGCATGGATTTTTTTTCTATTTCGTACAGGCAAATTGTAATTACTGTACTTGCTCGCTTGCTTGCTTAACTGATTTTTACTGTTCAATAAGTTTATGTCCAAAAAATGTTTTTTAATCTTCCTATTTTCTAAACGTTCCCAAACTCTTAATCTAAAAGAAAGCACTGTCAAGTTATCAAACTATTTGCTTCCATATTTTTAACCATTTCAAACGTAGGAAGTAAAACTAAAACGTCGTTGGAAAATAAACAATCGATCGCAGGGCTAGCACTTGAAAAAAAAGCGCAAAGTACGTTTATGCTTCTCACCACTGACCACGCATGATGACGTCTTGAACCCTTGACCCCACAAAAGCTCACGCGCAAAACCCGCAACCAATCCTCTGATAATGGCGCCTTGTGGTGGCGCAAAGTGCACGCTGCACACACAAGATCTAATTGCCGTAATAAATCCAAATCGCGTGCAATTACCTTTGCGTGCTTTGCGATGCGCCTAGCGAATGCAGCCATGAGCGCGATTCCTATTTTGACGCAAAAAGTTCAACGGAAACCTTTGCAAACGATATTTTGAACAGATAACCCCAAAAAAAACGCCAAACGATCACGTGATGTTGTACTGGAGCGACTTTGTGATACAGAACAAAACGGGAGTACACAACAAAAAAATAAACCTTTCCCCTCGAAAAAAGTGGCACGTGTTGCATTTGGAAGCTCGGGATAGTAAACGCATCACCAAAAAAAGCGTTTAAAATACTCGTCAACTTTTCCTACCTTCATACAGGACGAGCAGCAGCGTCCGCCAGAAGCGCGCGCGTCCACCGGGTGCTCCCGCTCCTCTCACCCGGGGATCCTCCATCCTTCCTCGGGCAGTCGGGATTCACTCGATTCTTCCCGGGGAGGCGGCGGAGCGAAGGAGCTGGAGCGACTACGGCGAGCTGCAAGGCGCCGGCAGCGACCTCATGGCGGGACTGGCGTGCAAGTGTTTACGATCCCGATTCTGGGGGCTGGACCGGAACCGGATCCAACAGGGAAGAGCTCCTCGAATTGCTCTCACAATCCCAAGTTGAAGCACCTGCGACTAAGTTTAGAGGACAAAAAAAGAAAGAAAAAGCATAAGTCCAGTCTTCAACTCTCGCAAAAAAAGTGAGTCACGTGATTTGAATACATCCAAGTGGGCTTTCGGTGATGATGATGAAAATGATGAAGACGATGATGCGCTCCTCCTGGCCACCCAGCAGACACTGTGCTGCTCCGGCGCGGGGCTCTGCCTATAACTCTGCGCGTGCGTGTGTGCGCGCGCGTGCGTGTAAAAGAAGAGACTGTGTCAGTGGGGTGTGTGTGTGTGTGTGTGTGTGTGTGTGCAGGGGGGTCTAGTTTGGAGTGGAAGAGGAAGAGAGGTGGGTGCATATGGTGATGAGGGGGGTGGGATTTGGCAATTTGACTGACATTTAAGACGTGTGTGTGTGTGTGTGTGTGTGGGGGGGGGGGGGGGGGGTCCCTGCGCGTGCACATTATTCAGTTAGCTTCACGAGACAGAAAAGTTGCAAGTTTTTTCAGGGGGTGAACTTTATTCTTCTTACTTAGTAAGATGTTTTCTTTTGATAGCTCTAAAAATATTTTTGATTTTATTACAAAGATGGGCCTGGTATTGTTTAAAATAGAAAATATGTACGACTAAGTTCTTTTTATGCTATTCCATTTAGTTCTTTAAAAAAAACTGCTTTAATTTGTGTATTTTATTGTTACTTTGATTTGATATATTTCAGTTTTATACGACACTGATAGTTTTTTTTATATAATTTAAATATTCTACAGCTTTGTTCAACGTTTTTCGCTATTTTATTTTAATCTATTCAAGTTTTATTATAGCTTAATGAGTTGTTGATTATGTGAATATTTTATTCAAATTTATTTGATTTCTGTATTTAGTGTGTACATTATATTATGTCGTTTCATTTTATTTTATTTCCTTGTTTAAAATATTTTGATCCTTTTGTTATGTATCGTATATATCAGGTGCACATATAATAAAGCTAAGTCATATTAATTTACTTCATCCTTGTTTTTATTTTACCAACAACATGTAATTTCGCCGTTCTATTTGTGCGTGATCCATTTTTTTTTCATCAATTTTAAAAGTCAAAACACGTACCTCGCCACGTGTCTATTAAAGATCAATAAGAGAATCGAGTCTCCAGGAATGTGTGCGCGTGCACGAGCAGTGTGGGCGCCATCTGTATTATTCATCCACTGCCACGCGCGACACCTGTTCTCCGTGTAATCGATAGACTCTACAAGCGCGCGCGCGCACGTGACCGCGCCTCGGAGAACCACTTTGTAATAAAACGCATCCACTTTCTATTGACTCTCGCTCGTGTGTATGCGTGTTGGGGTGACTCTGGGGAGTCTTTTTAAGAGGAGCGAGCACACCCCCTAGTGGCCGTCAGGTGTGCATGCATCCTTCGTCTAGGTAAATGGTTGTTTTTTTTCAGTGATCGATTTTCAAAAACTCTCGGTGGGGTTTGTCCTTTCAAAGACGTGCTAATGGCCGAAATGTGTTAGTCGACTTTCTGCATGTTTTCTGCCGTGGGTTCCTTCAGATTTTCTTTTTGGTCTACTTATGGTGGACATGTTGACGCGCTAGATAAAAGTTACTTTGATAAATGGAAAAACAGACAACGGGGTGGGGGGGTGGGGGGGGGGGGGGGGGCGTAACATTCTAACTATTGAAGAACCCATAGAAATGTTCATTTTAAATCAAAATCACTGACTTTCTTTTTATTTTCTGATGTGGGTTGTTGAGAGATTTTTGTGGGTCTCCCTGTGAAAGACGTGCCTGGCAATTTCATTCTGGTAAGTTAAATGGGCTTTGGGGGTGATGTCATTTGGCCGAGGTCAACATTTGGTCAAGTTCTGAGAATGTGGAAGTGGCCAGTCCATTTTCTACAGCATAATTTTTTGTGGGACAAAAAACTAAACGTCATATTGATAGAAAAAGGCTTTGGGGGTGAATATTTATAAAATTTTGGGAGAAGTTCATCTTTGTAGCATTTTCAAGTGTGTGTTATTGGGACATTGTGGCCCCACGTTAAACCGAAATGGCTGACTTCCTGTTTATTTTCAGATGTGTTTTTTTTAGAGGTTTTGGTGGCTCTGCTCAAATACCAAGTCGACTAAATTTCATGTAGCTAAGTTGGTCGAGTTCCCCAGTGGATACAAAAGCCACTTTCAAACAAAATGGTCAACTTCCTGTCTATTTTCAGATGTGTTCTTCAGACTTTTTTTTTTTTTTGGAGGGGGCCTCTATTCAGATAGAAAGCATACCAAATTTCATGAAGCTAATTTGGTCGAGTTCCAGAGTGGCCACAATGGTCACTTCAAACCAAAATGTCCGACTTCCTGTATACTTTTAGACGTGGTTTTATTTATTTTTTTTAGACTTTTTGTGGCTGTACTCAGATAGACACTCCTACCAAATTTCATGTAGCCAGTTGGTTGACTTCCACAGTAGCCACAATGGCTACTTTAAACCAAAATGGCCGACTTTTTTTGTATTTTCAGATCGGGTTTTTTTTAGACTTTTTTGTGGCTCTACTCAGATAGACATGCCTACCAAATGTCATGTGGCCAAGTTGGTCAAGTTCCACAGTGGCTACAATGACTACTTTAAACCAAAATGGCCGACTTCCTGACTATTTTCAGATTTTATTTT
Source organism: Hippichthys cyanospilos (assembly GCF_059441005.1). Classification (NCBI taxonomy): domain Eukaryota; kingdom Metazoa; phylum Chordata; class Actinopteri; order Syngnathiformes; family Syngnathidae; genus Hippichthys; species Hippichthys cyanospilos. Next base: position 10,517,472 of record NC_142369.1, on the reverse strand, counting down.
TTTTAGAATTTTTTTGTGGCTCTACTTGAATTTCATGTAACTTAGTGACGACTTTAAAACAAAATAGCCAAATTTCTGTCTATTTTTAGATGTGTTTGTGTGTGTGTGTGCGTGTGTTTGTGTGTGTGTGTGGCTCTGCTTAGATGGACCAAATATCAAGTAGCCAAGTTGGTCAGGTTCCACAGTGGCTACAATGACTACATTAAACCAAAATGGCCGACTTCCTGTGTACTTTCAGATTTTATTTATTTCCAAATTTCATGTAACTTAGTTACCACTTTAAAACAAAATAGCCGACTTCCAGTGTATTATCAGATGTGTTTTTTTTGTTGTTGTTTTTTTTTTGTGGCTCTACTCAAATAGACAAGCCTACCAAATTTCATGTTGGAACTATTCGCGGGGTAATGTGATCCATGTTATGATACGCTGTTCATTTCTTTGTTTTGGCCTTTGGGCTCACGGACCGTTTTCTCCTTTTGATCTGTTACCACGGCAACCTGAACCATCTTCAAACGGCTCACAGGACCGAAATGGAGCATCTGTCGTTCGAATAAAACCTCAGACCTTGGCGGAGGTTTCCGCTGGCCTTTTCTTTTCCATTTGCGCCTCAACCTTACACCGTTGCGCCTTATTGGATAATAAAAAGGAAGATTACAGTCATTCTGAGTGGGGCAGACGCAGTTTGGATTTTTCGAAGACTTCAAAAGTGCATCGTCATCACTTATCACAAATCTATGTGGGTTATGGCCAACGACAGTGATGGATGGCTTCCTTTTCCCATACGTAATGAAAGGGCATTATGGGATGCAGACTCCCTTTGGATAGCGATGAATGAAACAACGCAAATTGTTTGCTCACTAAGTGTTTTTTTTTTTTTTTAATTGTCTACTTTATTCTCTTTTGACTGACTATTAATAGGAAAGCGAAGCTGTCAAAAGGGCGCAAAAATAAGGCTGTCAAAGTTCAAATGTTAACTGAGATTAATTTGAATTTTATAAAGCCTTCAAATAAAAATCTCCCTTCCCTTTGTTCCTTTTGACAGCTTTGCGGGCAAACTTAGAGGAGAGTCTAAGATGAATGATGAAGATGGACAGTTACGCAAATTTTACTTTTAAAAGTTTTTTGATTGCTCGTTGGAGGAAAACAAAATGTAAGCATCGACAAAAATCGTATTGAAGGATCATAAAAATATTACAACAGTCTTTGAAAAAAATATTTGTAACTGATTTTGCATTTTTTTGCAAGATTTCACTAAAGTAAATATCTGTTAAAAACCGCATTAAAAAAAACATTAAAAAATGCAATAATCATAATTAATTTGAGGAAACTTTGTGATTAATTAAAGAATTTTAATTGCTTGACAGCACTAAAATATATTGTTTTATTTACTTAAAATACTGAACAAAAATGCCTCGAACAGCAAACATTCACAACTGCATTTTTTAAATTTATTTTTTAATTCACCTGCCCAAAGTCAGTTCCACATAGCGATATTAAATTTGTTGGAGCCATTTATCATGAGTAGACCCTCAAATATTTCTGAAGAGGTTATGCTCAAAATGACATGAGAAGTTAGCCATTGAGGTTTGAATCAGTAATTTCCTGGGCTCCAACGTAAACAAATTCTCGAGAATTTGTAAAAATTCCATCCCTGTCAGTTATCTATTGCATATATGGCATATATATTACAGTTATATTTTTCATCTTGTCTATTAATTATTGTGAGACTTTTTAGTCGGTCGGCTCATGAAAAATTTGCCACAATTCATTGCAGCCAACAGGTCATAAGGATGAATTTGGTTTATGACACTTGAAAATGGCCGAAACGTCTCTATGCCCTATAACTAATTGGAAAACAAAATGGCTGACTTAATGGGCCTTTTTACCCTTAGCTTTTTGACCCTTTTATTTGTTGTGTGTGTGGTTCTTTTTATGATAGACATGGCTACTAATTGTAGCACTGTTAAACAGAGCTTTATTTTGGTCACTCACCTTAAAATAAATGATTCAAAACAAAAAAGAACGCTTCCCGTGTGTTTTCCGTTACGGCTTCAGACTTTCGACGCGATAGACCAAATTTAATTGCGCTAAATGTAACTGGATTCAAGGTCCTGAAAAAAAAAATCATTATTTCTTACATTTGTAGTAATACTACATTATGAAATTCTTATTCTGTTCACATCCCGGAGCAGACTACATTTCACAATCGAGCAAATAATAAAGCGGGCGAAAAAAAAAAAAACTAAGAGCAATAAGGGCAGTAATAAATGAATCGACTCACATTCTGAGCATATTACGGAGTAGATGGAGTGGAAGAAACTATACGCATGAGGATGATAGTGAAATATTTCATGTAGTGCAAAATACTATGTATTTAGCAGCTTTCCTGCACTGTGCAGGATTTGTAAGGTGCATGTATGCATGCGGTAGAGTGAATGGCGATGAGGCAGATTCGTGTGTGAGGGATTTGTTCAGAATCAAAATTTGATGGCAATCAAAACAAATCTGTAAGAGTTCATCTGAAAAAAAACAAAAGTCCGGCTTGCCCAACTAGGAATCTTATGTTCAGACCACAGTTACCCAAAGCAACTGAAGAGAAGGATGCACACCGACTGGAGGTTGAAAGGTGGCGTTGACGCCCAGAGGCTGGCGGCAAGGAGGGAATGGGATCTGAGTGGCGTTACGGCCGCCGTCACCTCAGGATGCGGCGGCAAGGTGGCGCTGACGAGACGCAGGCCCGATCAACAAAGTCCATCACGGCGCACCGCCCTCTGCTGTCGACTGAAATTGACGTCACTGTGCCCTCGGGCTGGCATTGCTAGCATCCCAGCTCACCTGTTTTCCGTTGTTGGTCACATGACGCGAGCCCGAAGGCATTTCCAAGACGGTACAAGACAAAAGTTCCCGGGATGAACAAAAAGAGGTGGATTTATTATTCCACTGCCACAATATTAATGAGAATACATAGCAAAGAACCTTTTTGCCTCAAGGTCTATTTTAATTGGACTTGTGAATGTCCAACAGTTGAATGCAACGTTACTTTTCGCGCAACTTTCTATTCTTAAGTAAGCAGCTGAACGCCCAAATTTAAAAGAGCAATTTGATCCCTGAAAATAATTCAAGGACGTCCACTTATATATATATATGTTGTCACTCACTCAAATCACTTAAATTCAATATATTTGTCTGCGGGGTTTTCACATTATTTACTGTCTCGACGAGCAAAGCTTTACCGTGGGCAGCGTACCAATAAGTGCGAGAAAAGTGCATTATATTGATGATTGATGAATGATTAGTACATTATATTGCAAAGAAAATGATTATTAACAGGGGTGAGAATCTCCATACAAAACAATTCAATATGGATGGTTCAAGTCAATAACATGGTTAAATTTAAACGTGGAACAGTTTGATATGGTACAGCTCAATTTGATTGGATATGATGAAATTAGTGTTTTTGTTGCTTTTTTATATACATTTCAATGAACTGTAAATGCGCCATTTCTTTTTCCATATACATCCATTTTATGAATAATGATTAAATAGGTTTCTTGCTATATTTCAAAGTGGGGAAAAATCTTTTAACTGAGGTACTCGAATTAGTTAAGTACTCAATTCAGCCTTATACATATGTGAGCATTACTCAAAGATTATTCAGCATACTTGTCAGAAACATCAAAGAAATGAAAGCGAAATCTATTGGGGAAAAAATGGTGCAAATTTTAAACTTAGCCTCTGTGTTTTCATCATAAAAAAAACCCCAAAAAACAGAATTAGTTATTAGTGAAAGTTGCAATGTAAAAGGCTGAGAATGTTTAAATATCACCATGGATCAAACAAGGTCAAAATTGTCAAGATTTTCACGGAAACGATTTCACTACAACTAGCTTGTGTTATTTCCAAGCGGCAAATTAAATTTGCTGTGTGTCTTGGGCGACACGGTTTAAAGAGCACTCTTGACTATGCCTGATGCGTATCAAATCGCACCGCGGACACCCGAGCGGCGGGCGGCCATGTTGGACAAGACGCACCCGTCGCCCCGCATCAACGGCGCGTTCACTGGAGATCAATTACGGAGACGCCGGCCACCGCCGCGCCTGCAATTTACTGGGCCGCTGTGAATCAATGCGGACAAGCGGGGGCTAATTTGGAGCATTTGATGTCAATCTGGCCTTGACCCCTTCCTTGTCACGCACGCACACACTGTGCTGCGACACCTCATGATCACACACACACACTTCATTTTATTACACACACACAAGGAGTCCTATGGAGAGGCATCCACACACACACACACATTTCCTACACGCACAGAACCATTTAGAGGAAGCACGTGTAGAGTGGCAACACACACATCGTGAGGAGGCAACACTAAAACACCGGATACACATCTACAAACCCAGCACAGACACACACAGGCAAGACATCTACACAAACATGCACTAATACAGCTATATACTTATACAACACAACAAATCTTCATCTACACTCACATTTACACATAAACAGAAGCGTGTGGACAGGCAGACACACACACACAAAGATACAAACATATACAGGCAATCCACAGACACACACACACAGAAAGACAACACAAACAGGTAGTGCACACACGGCACATATGGGCAACATATCGATACACACAATGAATACACTTACACGAACAAGCACAATACATACGCACAACATTTTTAGCCACACTGACATGTGCAATCACACACACAGGCACTTAATTTAAAAACTCACAGAGGCATCACACCAAGACAACAAACATAGATATGTACAAACGCACACTTGCAAACACACTAAGGAAATACATCTACACACACAGAGGCATTACACATAGAAACACACATACGCATACAGGCAACACACTTAGACAGACACACACACATACATGCACACAAAGACAACATACAAACACACAGGCAGCACCAACCCCACACACAAACAAAAGCAACGCACACACACAAAAATCAAACACCTACAAACACTAATGCAACACACAACACACACACACGCCTAATCTAGACACATGCACACACACATGCACATTCAGATACACACAAACGCATACAGAAATGCAACACACACACACAAGCAATATATTAATAGAAAAGCACAGAGCCAGAAGAAATACAGTAACACAGGCACCACACAAACACACACAGACAAAACACACACACTAACCAGGCAACCTCACTATTCAGGCAGCACATACACGGATGCAACACACAAACACAATATACAGACACGTACAAAAGGTAAAATACAAACACATAAACGCACACAACATACACACACTGGCAAGACACAAACACAACTACAGTCAAGTTCGATGTTTTCTGTGACCACAGTTCTGCTAAATTTGAAAAACTGCTTGGTCAACTTAAAGGATGAATTGGTCAATTCAGGGTAAAGTGGAATGGAATTTCTTGACAACTAAAATAGAAAAGATATGTAGCAGTTTCGAAAAACATTCAACAGACACTTCCTGTCTCCACCACAATTCTCACCTTCATTTGCCTTTTACGTACTAACTCAACCAGTCATGAAATACGCATCATCCACTTTTAAAAATTGTTTTTGCCTTGGGATGTCACCTGATTGCAGCCTTTGGGATGCGCTTGTTTAATTGATGCTCATGGGCGCCCTCTAAAGGTCCGGAGTGCATTAGTTAGGACATTTTCAAGGTTATCTTTGCATCCAAAATAGACTCACATAAAAACATCCACTCACAGAATGCCAGCGTTGGCCATAAGTCTTGCCCCCACTCATGCCAATTTCCATATTGGTTGTGTCAGGGCCAATTTTGTTTACAGGAGCGTCTGGATGAAATAACAGTAGCGCGGGCTATCAATTACAAGAGCCATGCACACAGGTTGATGCTACAGGGGGTCGGAGGATTGGAGGATGTTGACAAGGCAAGCGAGAGGATTGAAATAAACCCCAACAAAAATGATGGATGGCAACAATAGAACTATAGAACAAACATTAATGGCAAAAACAAGTGCAGGTACCCGCGTATTACACTTAAATGGTCGCTACTAAAAATGGCTGACTCCCTGTTTCTTTTCGGACACTCGCGGCATTTTGCGGGCCCACTGTTGACTGACATGTTTGCCATGTTTCACATTGCTAAGTGGTTTTGAGGGCTGAATGTTCAAAAGATTGAAAATAGATTGTTTTGAAAGCCCTCAAACCATTCAATTACAGTCAACAAACCAATTGCGGCCTGATAATGATGAAAATGATTTTCCATTCCAATGTGGCTCATTTTGTCATGGAAAACACTGCCCTTTCAAACAATACTATTCTATTTTATGAGAGCAATTTTGTCCCTGAATTTAATATAGGTGAAAACCCCAAATGACAACAATCGACGAATTGAGCACCCCTGATCTACACAGACAAGCCTATATGTATGTTACTTTTTTTTTTTACTTAGTTAGGTCAAAATAATATCACCCATCCGCTTCACACTCGGCTCTGATGGTGGTACAGGGACCAAACAGCCCGGGGGTTCGGTTAACCCGTTCTCCCGAAGCACCCCCCACAGAACTTCCCGAAGGACACGGTCAAAAACCTTCTTCAAGTTCGCAAAACGCATGTAGACTGGATGGAGGGACTCCCATGCTCTCGAGGTCTCTTCCGAGGGTATAGACCTGCTCCGCTGTTCTACAGCCAGGGCGAAACCCACACTGCTCCTCCTGAATCCGAGGTTTGACCTCCTGACAGACCCTCATCTCCATCACCCCTGAATAGGCAGGGGAGGCTGAGGAGTGTGATCCCTCTATAGTTGGAACATATCCTCCGGCCCCATTTTATTTAAACAAAGGGGACTACCACCCCAGTCCGCCAATCCAGAGGTGTTGTGCCCAATGTTCACATGAGGCGTGTCAGCCAGGACAGCCCTTCAACATCCAGAATCTTTAGGAACTCCAGCCAAATCTCATCCACTCACGGGGCCTTGCTACCAAGGATTTTTTTGACCACCTCGGTTACTTCAGCTTCAGGGATGGGAAAGCCCACCTCGGAGTTTCCAGACCCTACTTCTTCAGAGAAAGTTGTACCCGTGGAACTGAGGTGGTGAAGTATCCTGCCCACTGGTTCATGACGTCCCGAGTTGAGGTCAGCAGCGCCTCCATCTAATAGCTCATCATAACTTCTGCAGCCGGATATTTGAAGGCCAAGGTCCCTGCCTTTGGCCGGCGCCCAGTTCACACTTGCACCCGACCCCTACGGCCCCTTGTGAGCAGAAGGAGGACCCACAATACCGCTTCGAGGAGAGCCCCGCCCACCCTCATGATTGCGGGCCCGGCCACCAGGCGCTCACCAGCAAGCTACCAGAGTTCTGGCTCCAGAGGGGAGCCCCTGTCACCCGCGCCCGGGCATGTGAAAACCAGATCTATATTTTTCAATCATCGTAAAGGGTCGGTGGTCCGTCCTCAGTCCGGTCCTACACCTAGGACCTGTTTGCCCTGGGTGACCCTGTCAGAGGCAGACAACTCATTCCCTGGATCATTGGGCCACACAAACCCCTCCACCAGGATAAGGTGACAGCCCACAGAAGGGTCCCCAAGTAAATGAACACTGTCCTGGAAAATCAGACTCAGTTTAACTCAGTCACGTAAAAACTAAAGAAAATACAGAGCTTTTTTTGACATTCAATACATCTGTACACTTGGTAACGATCCAAAGTGGCAACACCTTCTTCCTGCCCCATCATGCATCGCATAAACAGCATGAGGTCATCGCAAGGCAGACGATGGGGGTCTGCGAACGGGGCGAGGGGGAGATTTGTGCGATTTGCGCAGGGGTTCGCACAGGTGGAGGCTCGGCTTGAGCTATCCCGCGAGGGTTTTGCGGGGAATGTCAAGCGTGGCTGAGAGGCTGCGAAGCTGCGAGCTGTGAAAGGTGAATCTGCGGGGATTGTCGCGCCATGTGCATGAGAAGACAGAAGGGAAAATCACAAAGAGTTCCAGCTTTGGCGCACCGCCACACAATCGCATCGTGTGCTGAATACCACACGCCATTTATTTTGATTTGCGCCAAGCTCCGCTGGCGTGAGCGCTGTCGCAAGCGTCCTCTGATTGGTTGATTGGAGCGCAAAAAACACACAAAATGTGTGTATACATTCACACAAACATGCACACAAACACAGAAGTGTGTTTGTGTGCGTGTGGGTGTGTGTGTTTGTGTGTGAGTGTTTGATGCCTCTTCAAAAAAAAACTGGCTTACAGTATGCCTGATTGATTTGGAGCTATTGATGAAAAAAAGGTTTTTATTTATGTATTTATTTATTTATTTATTTATTTATTTCGGGGTTTCTCTAAAAACAAACTCCTTAATTTTGAATTTCCAAGCTACAAAACTTCACAATGTAAGAAAAGTGGATGAAAATAAGGCATTAGTAGACAATGTGCAGTGTTGAAAGATGAGTGCAGAAACTTGAAGCGTTTTTCTCAAAAGTAAGGACTTCAATTTGGTAACATTCAAATTGCTTTAACTTTGTAGATTTTTGAGTTATTATCTTAAAAGGAGTTAAGAGTAAAATACAACATAACAATATCTCAGGTTTAATTTTTGTAGCCATTAGAAACACTCACACACACACACACACACACATGCACATGCACACGCACACACTCACACAATATATATATATATATATATATATATATATATATATATATATATATATATATATATATATATATATATATATATATATATATATATATATATATATGATTCTTTGTGATTTTTGATGCAATTTAAGAACATAAGGATTTTAATTCAATATGATTTGCACACATGCATCTTACAAATCCTGCACAATGCAGGAAAGCTGCTAAATACATATTCACAGGAAATGGTATTTGCTCTATCTTCCTCATATGTATACATCTACTCCATAATATGCTCCGAATGTAAGTCTATTGATTTATCAGTGTTTCATTATGACTGCCCTTATTGCTCTATTACTGTTTTTTTTTTTATTTCCTACTTTATTATTTGCTCAATTGTGGAATGCAGTCTGCTCAGGGAAGTGAACAGAATAAGAATTTCATTGTGGAGTATTACTATGCTTATGACAGTAAAACTCTTGAATCTTTGGGATTATCTTTCGATTCAATATGGAACATTTTTCACAATACATGACATACAATATCAGGTTACCATTTTTATGTAATAGTGAATGGATTTAATCTTTTTTTCAGGTAGTATTTTTTTCTAGCAGTATTTTGTATTCTGTCAAGGTAAAAATGGGGACTACTCCCCCTACTGGTCAAAACACTTGGTTCAGTTAGTCTGGCAAAGAGTCAGAAGTCCATTTAAATCCCCTGAATGTTCACATAGGAGATTTATTTAAATTAGCCATGTTGTTTCTGATAACTTCTTGAATCGATAAACAAATCCAAATAAACATAATAGACTCCACTCGATGACATTAAATAAACACTTTATACATCGGGGTGCCGTTTTCTACCCGACACGTCCCCCAGTAAAACTAAAACTAATCACTAAAGAGCGTTAGTCAATCTGTCTTTATTACCAACGCGCACACATACAAAGTGTCCTGGGCTGGATAACGATTCTAACAAACATCCAATTTGCCGGGCGGATTACCCGCGAGGCCTCGCTGAGAGGAGGTGGGAGGTGACTCATCAGCGAGATGCTAATAAAAAAAATTCCACACATACACACACACACACACAAACATGGCCGTAAATATTAATTCTCCACAGAAGCCCGTTGCGACTGGCAACTTAATTACACTAATTTCACTGTGATTGTGCCCCACAGGAGTGCAAAAAACAAACGTACACACACATATATAAACGCCAGCGAGCACACACATAATAAGTGTTCTTTGGCCCAAATGCTGAATTAAGGATATTGTCATTGAGGCTCATTTCCTCCGCGAGGACCAAAGGCGGCAATTAGTCGTTGCAGCTAATCGTTGACTCACTGTCGCGGATGTCATCTTTACATTTGTGATTTTGCGCCCTTTCTTCAGTTTAAACCCAAAATATACACAATATTAGGGACACCCGCACATAGAATTCTTCAAAAAAGAGCCTGCAAGATGTCTATTGGAACTCCTATCAAAAAAAAAGAACGATACATCAATTTTTGAAAGCACCACCATGCCTTCAAAAGTCTGCTAGCTTAATGCTAAATTATGATGACAAACACCAAAGACAGGCTAAAGTTGGGCAGCAACCCAGCAAAAGAGTGAAATCCTATCAGTTGGGACACCGAGCATCTGTAGCAACTTAGGGGAACATGGAAAATTGGAAACATTGGGCAATTGGTCTTAAATTTAATTTTAAATAGACTCCAAGAGTTCTTAAAATGTCTTGAATATAACCCTCAAACTCTTGTAAATCAACATACAATTTTTATCCTCTGCAAAAATAAATTATTATGGGCACCTCAATAAACTGGTAAAAACATGTATAAAATAAAAAATTGAAAAAAATATAAGCAAATATAATTTAAAGTAATATTTTCAAAACTAAAAATAAATAAATAATAAAATAATTCTTAAAAATAGAAAAGGGAGTTATCCATGTAAGCCCCGATAGTTCTTCATATACAATTAAAAAAATAATTAGGACTCATAAATAGAACATGCTAATTAAATGTAAACTGTGAAAAATTGCACAAAAATTATCTTACTAAACATAAATAATCTAATTTCATGGAGTGATCCCAGCCTATTGTTTGAAAAAAAAAACACACACAAAATACAAACACATTAAATTCATCACACACACAACACACAAACACAATCAATCAATGAAAAAATAAGTTTAATTTTTTTATGAAAACCAATTGAGCATAAACACTAGATTTTTAAAATTCCAGCAAAACATTAAAAAGCTACAAACAACGAAAACAATGCAAATATCAAATATAAACACGTTGAAATTTCAAGATCAATGTAAAAGTCAACGAACTGAATTCATATAAAATAATATAAAATGAAATATGTAAACAAAATGAAAACACATATGACATTTAAAAAGTATAAGTAATACACATTTCCCAATGAAACTCAAAACACATAAAATTAAAGATCAAAACACTACATGTAACTCACACCTAAAACACAATGCATACCCAAGCTAAAATTTCAAAATAAATGTAAAAGTCAACTAACTGAATTATTTTCAAACAGAAATCATACAAAATAATATAAAAATGAAATACGTAAACAAATGAAAAACACGAATGACACTTCAAAAGTATAAATAACACACATTTCCCAACGAAACTGAAAACACATTCAAATAAAACTCCAAACGCCACACCTAAATCACAATTACAAAATATGTTCAAAACAAACCAAACGCGAAAAAAAAAAAAATCGTAAAATTGTGCGAAGGCGGCGCACAGATGGCGATAAAAAGTGAGGTGTGCGTGTATAAAAAGGTAAAAGATGGCGGCGCGTGTGCTTGTAAACAGAGGCAGACGGGCAGATGGAGACGGCAAGAGCGATGGAGCGAGCGAACAGCAAATAGCGTTGCGTCGGCGTTGGGGATGATGGCGCCGAAGCGAGCGGGACAGCGCTTGTTTGGACAGATGGCTGCTGTGTGCTAATTACAGACTGAGCGCTTGACACTGTGAACACAATCAAAGTGGAAACGGACGTTCACGCAAACACACACGCTTTGGGCCGCGTGCGCGCGCAAATACCGCCGGAGGACAACAAAGTCACGCAATGGCGTTTTTGTGCGCGCTCCCCTCCGTTGCGGAGGCTAACGAGCTTTGTGTTGCTATTAAATCCTCCCTTGCGGATTTATTTCAATCTGCGTTAGCGTCGACAAGTTGGGATCAGTCGCGTTCTTTCACGCGCTAATTTAGAGTGACCTGAAACCTCAGGTGTATTGAATGAACAAAAAAATGTCGGGACATATTTCATTCGTCTACTACGGGGGTACTTGAAGGAACACCAGGGGGTACGTGAGATTTTAAATGAAACAAACGTGCAAAAAATGCTTTAAAAATTATTATTGAATTATTTAATTGTTTCAAGAAAATATAACTTCGTAAAACAAATTTTATGTTCAATAGGTTATTCAATTGCATAATTTTAAAAAGCCAGATTCGACCCCATAGTAGAATGGTTTGACCCAACTTGTCACGTGCCTCCTCTCGTTACCTGTCAGGTTATTCATTTATTTTTGTCAACACATCTCTACTATGATTAGCTAAATGCAGACTAGTACCGCACATTGAACATACAGTACATGCTAATAGATGTGCATTATTATAGTGTCGTGCACTAGGCCTTGTTGTGTGAGAGTAGTTTATTTTGTCTTAAGCTTGTCCACTTCATTTGAATGATTGCGTGACTGAAGTGAAGACTGTCAAGTTTAGCTTTTGCTTTTTGTTCAAGGCCAAGAGGTAGAGTACTTTTTAGGCGTTTAATTGTTTTTATTTTTTAGAAGGTTTCATTTTCGGGGGAATGGAGGGAACAATGATGATGGGAGTGAGTTAGGATTGGTAGACTGACGGGCGGACCAATTTTTACAATTTACGACTTGAAAAAGTGGCGGCAAAAAAAAAACAACAATGTAAAGCGCCCACCAAAGCTTGTTTTTTATATTTTTTGATTTGAATTGTAAGTGACTTAGAAATTACATCATTTACTTCATCAGTAAATAATAACATGATACTATTTATTACAATATACGATCATTTTATCATACATTTTTCATATTCTTATTTTGTTTCTTGTATTTATCCACTTTTGTTATAGAATAGAATAGAATAGAATAGAATAGAATACAAAAGAATATAATCCTTTATTGTCATTGTACAGCTGGTATACAACGAAATTGGGAGCATTGCTCCGATTGGTGCATATTAAATAAATATGAACATAGACTAAAAAGAGTAAAATAGAGTAAAAATCACGGTTCCACAGAATGAAATTGTTATTTTCAGTGTGATCTTGTTTTGTTGTTATTCAGAGTTTTAATAGCTGTTAATAGCTGTGGGGAAAAGTCGTAAGGCAGGCCACGAACGGTAGCTAAGCTATGATGTCATCCTAGCAGCGTTGCTAACACAGCTAGCACCAGAAGTTGGTGAAAAACTTTGCATTGAAGAGTTTCTGTTTATAAATAACTTGCGGATTCTTTTTTTGTGTTGTTTTTTGTGGGGCTGATTATTTGCTGTCATCTTGCCTGCCAACGCCAAGTCGCCGCTAATCCGCCGCCAAAGAACGGCTAAACCGCCGCAGCTGTGGCCGACAAGCTGCCACCTCAAAGAAGGCGCGCAGAAAAAACATATAGCGAGACTGATGGTTTGTCAATGTAAGAATGTTCAATTAAAAGAATTTCCTTTATGCAGTAAGAAAAAAAGATTTCAGAGTGATTAAAATGTAATCTTTGCCGTTAGAATTTGTTAACGCAGAATAACAATTTTACTTTAAAAACGAAACGTGTAAATAATAACTCAATATGTGAAACATGCATCTATTATGTTAGCATGTTAACATGTTAGCATAATGGCCACATTTTCATCCTTTCAAAATTGTGTAGGATCATATGTTAAGCTAAATAGCAACAATTTTAAAATCAAGGGAAAATACAGCCAATGAAAACTCATGTGGTATAAATATTTGTGATGTTTAAACATATTTGGAAGTATATTCAAGCATATTTGCACCTTCAATCAAACAAGTTTTCCATCCAAAATATTATTATTATTATATGCATGCACCATGCATTCATGATAAACTAAATTTGCTTTTAAATGCAATGCTTTGGACTTTTTTGGGTGGGGGAAAATGTCCAATGCTGGACTGAAAAAAAATTGTACGTAAAATAAATAGTGTTAGCATTGTTAGCATTGGTCATTGTTGAATAAAAATGTTATGCCATTTAAAAATCAAAAGCCAATCAAAACTGATTTAAGTATAAGCATAGCATGTGAGCAAAATTACCGACAGTATGATCATATTGTGTTCTTTCTTTCTTTTCATTTGACTATTTTGTTAGTTTTGGTCCAAGATCGAGTGGGTTATCTACTCCAAAATTAACCATCTATAAAAATTTGACACATTCACCTTTTTTCAATCGACAAATTAGCTTTCAGTACGATTGTAAATTCCATCATTCAGGTTAAGGGAAAAAAAAAAAAAGCATTGCATTCGCATGTTAGCTTGTAAGCTAACTGATCAACAATATGAACTTTTCTCTTTTTGTTAGTGACCATATACCTTTTCCTGTTATTTCATTCCAGTCAATATGCTAGTCTTGTTTCGTCCATGCCAGGACCTTTTTTTTTTCCTCCAAAAAAGCGTCATTTACAACTTTGTGTGGCCAGATGCATGCTATGTGTGTTGAAGTTGCTGCACAAAAACACACAGACAGACACATACAGATGTGAGGCATTTGGCTTGTAGCAGCTTGTCTAAAACAAAAGACAATAACAGAGGGGACATGCTAACACGTATGCGATGAATCCTAAGTGTGTGTGCGTGTTGGAGATGCTACACCCATTTCCTGCTTAATTCACATCTTTGTGTGTCCCTGAGGCACAACACACACAAATGCACAAACACACGCATGCATGCACATACACATTCACGTCAAACAAAATGTCCCGTCCCAGGAGTGTATGTTTCCTGTTGAGTAGGATTACACGAATCTAATGACACACACATACACACACGCGCACACACGCGCACACACCTTCTCTGAATATTCATAGCAAGCTGTTGCACTCCTGGCCTGGATCAAACTGCGATTGTGTGTGTATGTGTGTCATAAATTAGAAAATAAACAGCAAAGTCATTATTCTCCCTTAATCTCACCACTCAGTAGACACGCACACAAACACACACGCACACACACACACTGATGCTAAGTGAATGCAGCTAAAGTTGCAAGAATATAAAAGTTATAAAAATGTAAAATATGATATTTATTCTAACCATCTCGTGTCTTGAA